>NC_143561.1:111330000-111615000 GCF_054136105.1 Typopeltis vanoorti
GTGTATCTGGAAAGCAACTTATGAATACTGGCTGCACGAAATGCGTGTGAAATTGTTTTTGTGGAATTGATGTTGAGTTGCATTAGCAAAATGATAGGATTTAAGGTTTGTAATTAGAAGTTCATTGATCGATAGGAGGTAAAAGTTGGTCTATGGGTATTCCAGCATTGGCGGAAAAATCAAAGAAAAAGGAAGCCATTACCATGACATGTAGTTAATGACGAGAGGAAATTGGCAGTCCATTTGCAAAGGATGGAAAGTAGGCTTATGCCGGTTATTTGTTAAGTAGGTCTTAAAGTGAAACTTGATCAAAAACCCTGGAAATAGCCACCACATGGAATTCACCAAATCTATCCAAAGGCTTATGTACTTACATGGGTGATATTATGAAAAGATTTGCTTTGGGCTGAAAGTGACAGAATCCATATTGGTAGTCACTGTCTGGATCCTAGGTGATCGAGTTGAATGTTGATGACTTCCTCCATATAGGCTATCTTCTCTGCTGAGATGGATGCCTGATAGTCATGTGAAATGATAAACAATGGGCATTATTTTAGGAGCACCAGTTTAAATAGAGTTGGAAATGTACCAACAGGATAAGAGGCCAGTGACTAAGTTTGTCACCATTCTGTCATTTTTGACAAAAGACAAGAAGCAACCAGTAAGAAGTTCTTGTACATACTGGGAATACTTTGCTGGATCATTGATATTCTTGAAGAATGGTTTCAGTAGGGTGGCCTTGGCTTTGGAAGACGTCACATTTGTATCATCTGGATGCATGAGAAGTGGAAACAGTGGCGGCCCGAAGTTCTGTCCAAGGGGTGAAACTGCTTGACTGCATTTGAGAAAATTTAGTCACATGCATCACCACATGGTCTAGTTAGTAACCGTCAATAGATCACAATGGAAAAAACAGGATCTTTCAAAGTTTGATAAAGAGCTTATTGTGGGCGTCTGTCATGCTGCAGTCTTGAATTTGAAAACAGCAGAGCTGAGTGGTTTCTCAAAGCATGAAATGTCCCAGGTGTTTAATCAATGGAAAAAATGACCTATTTTGCTTGTCTAAGAAGTGTAACTAACTATTCTATAACAGTCGATCAGAACGCTTGTACAGGCAAACGTTACTTCTGTATGCAGCAGTTAGCAGAAACATTTGATGAAACTGTTCCCGATCGATATCTCACCATGTATGTGCAGTGAACTGAAGAGAAGCGGTATATACAATCGCACGCCTAATGAAATAATGAAAAACGAAAGCTGCTGTAAGGAAACTATCATTCCTGACACCACTGGTGGAAATAAAAAAAAATTGTGATCTGACGAGTCACGGTATGCCTTGTTCAGTACCAATAATAGGCAGAGAGTTTGTTAGAAGCTCCAAGAAATAATGAGCCCATCTCGCCTTGTAAACACCACCTCAAGTTTCTGGAGGTGGTGGCTCGGTGAGGGGAATTTTCTTTTGGTATGGAACAAGTCCCCTGATAGTGCAGGAAGGTCGGGTGCGCTATAAGAATATCTGAACATTGTTGAAGATCAAGTCCATCCTGCAATGTTGACTTTTCATCCAGCAGGTGGTGGTTGTTTCATGGGCAACTATGGTACTGTCATCCGTACAAGAATTGTTCAGCAATAGTTCAGTGAGCATGAGCAAATTTCCATCTTCCTTGGCTACACAAATCCTGGATCTAAACCCCACTTAGAATGGTGCGAAAGAAACATTTGATGAAACATGTGCTTCTTCAGCCATCTACCGCTTGGTGCTAGTAGATGCTGAAGAAGCATGACTATTTAATATTTATTTTTATAGGATTTTATGGAAATTATCAAGACTGTTACACGGCCATTTTGGATTATTTTTTGGATTTGGATTATTATTCACTTTGGATTTGGATTATTATTCACGCTTTGAATTATTATCCACTGAATATGTCTCACACTAATGAAAAAAATAAAACCACAATAGGCTATGGCTAACACGACGAACCTGCCTGCATTTATATAAATATAACACTGTTCACGACTGACTGACTGACTGACTATGGATGAGATCCTCTTGTATTTATATGAAAATCTAAGTATCTAGAAGCTTCGAGATGTATCTGGAAGGCACTAGACAGCGTACTCGAACGAACTGCTTCAGCCATCTACCTGCGACGTTATTACTAGTACTGAAATACCGCTTGGTGCTGGTAGATGGCTGAAGAAGCATGACTATTTAATATTTATTTTTGTAGGATTTTATGTAAAGTATCAAATGCACAGCGTTCCTTGTTAACCTGGAAAGCAACTTACAATTCTAAATACCGCAGTATAGCTTGGTGGCCCGCGAGCTTGATTGAAATTATTTTTTATTTAATCGCGTTTTAATGTTAAGTAGTTATTTTCAAAATGGCCGGCGGGCCATGCGTTGAAGACCCCTGCTGTAAGTGAAGGTCAATTAATAGTTCCTGAAGAGGATAAACTCTACTAGGACGTGCGATCTGTGCTTAATTTGAGTTGAGTTTCAGAAATAATAGGTACTAGTACTACACTGGCTAAATTTTAAGAAAGCATAATATACTAGCTAATTTAATTTATTCCAAATTTTGAGAGGTAGTTTATTGTAAAGTGTGAGTATATGTTATATTTCTCCTGATATAAGCTATTTAAAAGTAGTATACAAAAGTAGTATATAAAAAAGGTTAATATACTGAACAAACTTATGCATCAAAGTTTGGTTTAATCAGGAGAAGTAAAAAGAACCCAGAAACTATCACGATGTTATAATTTGCTTGTGGTAGTCATCCCTGAATACTTTACTCCTTCCCTAAGGTGTTTTAGTTGAAAACTAGACATCTGAATACCCGACTGAATGCCAGAAATAAATAAATTCCTGAAATAAAATAAAGATTTGAAATCTTAAATAAGGTCTATATAGCTCAGTGGAAGTGAGATTAGCATCCACACCTCGTGGCCAAATGAAAAAAGGCATAGGGTCAATTCTATTCGGCGACGAGAAGATATTTTTGTAAGCCTTTCATCAAACAGTTCCCGAGTTAGTTAATCTCTGGCATGGGCAAGCGGGTGTTTTCTTCCAGAAACTCGGGTTTTCTGTCCCGTAAATGCAAGTGAATCGATCGTGGAATGCACACTATTTTAGACAATAACATATTGTCTTAGGTTTTAAGTACCACAAGGTGGAGCAACTTGTTTCTCCACCTTGTCACTTAAAATCAGTGATAGCCTTTGGCCAGTTATATTTGAATGGCTATCAATGGAGATCGAAATGCCCAGTCTGTCTCTAAACGTTATATAGGATTAAAATCACCTTGCCTAGTACCTATAAAGTAATAAAAAGGTGTCAACCGGAATACGTTAAAATAGCTATGAAATAATAATCTTACAATTTTATACATATGAAGATATATATATATATAAGTTCTGACAGTGTTGGAGTGCTGACAGAGGAAAGAAGGAAGGAAAGATGGCGGCTCGCGTGTTAGTGTTTCGTGTCGTGTATTATTGATGGTGAATTGTGAATTTGACTGATATGTTTTAGCGATTTATGCTTATTCATTAGTAATAGCAATTAATTGCTTGTTGCCATAAACAGACACTTTATTTTTCCATAGTGGTTTATCCAGGTAAGTCAACTACTCAGTTAAGAAAGTTTGAGCGCGGTTAGTAGTTGGAAGGGGGCCAATCGTTCGATGCTGTTGGCACACTCTCCCTCGATGAGTCTTTGGACTCCCTGGAGGTGTCAAATAATAATAATAATAATAATAATAATAATAATGGCGATACGCTAGGCCTACTGTCGCTAGTATCGCCATTGTTTTATATCGTTACAAATTAATAACGGATAAAACTAACGTACAAAGATTATTTAATAGTATAATTTTCGGCTGTGTGTCACGGGCATCTTCAGTTTCACTGCGCATTAATCCCGCTTCCTGTGCAGGGTCTGCGTGTTACTTAGATGCGACTACTTGTTAGTACCACTCCCAACCGACCTGTGGTCTAGTCTGCCGCTGGGAGGATATATTCTGGACTGTAGAGAGGTATGTTCATGGGGCCGGTTTGCCTGTTTGCGGGATGAAAAACGCCAGATAAACTGGCGGAAAAGACCGTACTGCCCGCGCCCAAGACCGGCTAACTTGGCTATGCCTGAGGAAGATCCTCAAGTTCCTCACGTCTTCGATGGGAATCGAACCTGGGACACTCCTCCCCCAGGCATATGGTTGCGAAGCGCAAAGCCACTACGCTAACCGCGCGGACTCACGGGCATCTTCAGAAATAACCTCAAATTAAACAATAACGGACAATTGCAAAAAGCGCCACATAAGTAGCTGGTGTAAGATAATTAAAAGGTCAATAACTTTCCTAAAAAAAAAATCAATACAATAAACAGTTAGGAAAGATTAGATGATTTGCAAAGTACTATCTCCCATAAAGGGGATAGACGTAAGCCGTCGGATCTGTTTAAGTTAGGAGAATGAAGTAGAGTTTCACATTTTTCTTTATAAAGGCATTCCATGAGAAACTGACTTTTGTGAAGAACTCTTGTCTTTCTCCAATGAACTCTGTGTCTAGTGAAGATGGCACGTTCTGCAAGTCCAGACTTTTCAGGTTTAAAGTATTCAATATAAGATTGGTGTTCTTCTAGCCGAATAGAGGCAGATCTTCCCGTTTGTCCAAAATAAAATAATCCACAAGAGCACGGAATCTGGTAGACACCTGGATGATTAAGATGTGGAAGCTTGTCCTTAGGGGAAGTGAGAAAGGTGGAGATTTTTCTAAACGGTCGAAAGGCAACAAAAATATTCAGTGGTTTTAAAACTTTTGCTATACGTTCACTGATGCCTTGTACATAAGGGATTGGAATGAGCGTTATTTCCTCTTTGTTTGAAGAGGAAGACATATTAAAACTACTCAAAGTTCTTTTAATGAAGCAATTCTTATAACCATTAGATAGAAAGGAAAAAATTATATATATATATTGTAGTTCTTTCTGTTAAAGATCGTCTGAAGAACAAAAGGAGTGGGCCCGATGAACTGGTGTTTTAATAGTTCCCGCCTTTTGACTGGGATGGTGATGAGATTCAGCATGAATTTAATGGCTTGTATGAGTCTTCTTTCTATAAACTGAGAAATGTAGGTTACCATCTGGTTGGCGAAGAATTAGAAGATCTAAAAAGGCTAACTGGTTATTTGATTCTACTTCTAGGTTAAACTTGATCCTAGGATGAAATGCGTTTAACTTAGTGAGAAATTGTTGAAGTTCATCCGAAGAGCCATTCCAAACAAAAACAATGTCATCGACATATCTGAACCAATGAGTAGGTCTGGGAGAAATGTTGTCAAAGATACGTTGTTCAAAATGTTCCATAAAGAAATTAGAGATAGCAAGAGAAAGGGGATTACCCATTGCTGTTCCTTCAGTTTGTTGATACAACTTATTTTTAAAGGAAAAATAACCAGAATTTATTATAAAAATCAAATACGTTTACAATGTCTGAAGGAAATTCCTGTTGTAGTAATTGAATGCTTTCCGAAAGAGGCAGATTTGTAAATAAAGAAACAACATCTAAACTGGTCATGATATCAGAAACGTCCAAATGAAGATCTGAAATTTTATTTTTGAAATCCAAAGTATTTTTTATATAAGTATCAGTTCTTCTAGTTGAAGTGGAGAGTAAATTTGATAAAAAAATTGAGATTTTATAAGTGGGACAACCTATACAATCTACGACTGTTCTTAACGGAATGCCTGGTTTATGAACTTTTGGAAGACCATACAATCTAGGTGGACGACCGAAGAAGGTTTTAAGTTTTTCTTTTGATCTCAATTCCATGTAGATACATTATCTATAAGAGAATTAAGTCTCTTCAATTGGCTCCGGGTAGGATCCGATGTAAGAGGCCTATAAGTTGAATAGTCAGGAAGTAAAAGAGACATTTTTCTCTCATATTCCTTCCTGCCTTCCCCTAATCAGCTTTCGTAATAATTAATTTATTGTTATTCTTCAGTGATTTCAATGCTTTAAGCTCGGAGTAAGAAAAATTAGGACGAGGAGGCTTGGCATGAAAAAGAATTTGTGCACATTCAGAACGTAATCTGTTGGCTGTTTTTTGGGATAAGGATCGAATACCCCTGTCTATGTTATGAAAAAAATCCATAAGTGGCACCTTATTCGGCGTAACAGCTAAATCATGTCCTTTTGATTAAACAAAACGTTCACAGTCTGTTAGTGGACGTCCGGAAACATTTATAACTACTTTATCTATATGAATAGTATTATTACTGGATCTAGGTATTATTTAATCTAGGTATTATTGTTTAATTTGAGCTTAATGTACTGAAGATGGCTGTGACACACAGGCGAAAATTATACTATTAAATAATCTTTGTACGTGAGTTTTTTCCGTTATTAATTTGTATCGATATGTCTACTCACGGTATACCTCTTTTAAAACTTGTTTTATATCGTGACATTTTATTGCTGGTAGGCAGCTTAGTGTGTCTACGGGATTTGCTAATAGACCCTCAAAAGTCCACAGGATTATCTTTACTTGCTCGGAACACCTGAACAATCTCTACTCTTTCTCTATCTGTGTCTTAACACATTTCTAAATTATTGTCATGAAAAAACTTCTGAATGAGGCCAAATTCGAGGAAGTATACATGGAATTCTCAGACTAGGAAAGCTGCTGAGGTGATAATTGGCCAGGAAAGTCAAGCTCTTTGACACATTTCCCCCCACAGCAGTCACAGAGAACAATATGGATGACATAAGTGAAGAGCCCACAACGCTGACGCAATCAGATTTAGCACGCTCACCAAGTATGGAAGATGCTACATCCCAAGACAGCAGTTATTATACCTTGAAAACAGATACAGAGTTCCAATTGGTCCAAAAGGAGAGGAAAATCTCCACCAGTGTGGAAGAACCCAAATCAACAGGGATAGAAGCAGTAAAAGAAAAGATACCACCAGTCATTTTAAGGGATAAGGAAAAATGTATCCCTGTCTCATCAGCCCTCAGAGAACAAAACAAGTCATTCTCGTGGGCTAAAAACTCAGATGAGGGAATAAAAATACAACACACTACTGTTTCGGATTACAGACAGATGACCAGATTTATGGGCAATGCTAACGTCCGATACCACACCTTCACTTTACCCAGCGAAAAGAACCTGAAGGTAGTTCTACATGGGATAACTGAAAGTATCACTCCTGAAGATGTGACCACTGATCTCTCCAGGGAGGTCCTGTCCCCAGTTAAAGTGAGCAGAATGATCAGATCAGATAAAAGACCAATGCCTTTGGTGTTGGTGGAAATACACAACACACAAAAACAGATCTATGAAATGACTGTAGTATGCGGTCTCAAAATATCAACTGAGCCTCTTAGGAAAAGAGCATCTGCAGGTCAGTGTCATAGATGCCAAAGGTTTGGACATGCCCAACAATTATGTAAGGCAGCCTTCAGGTGCTTTAAGTGCGGCGAGGGACACCAGACCATCATCTGCACCAAACCACGCACAACTCCAGCATGCTGTGCAAACTGCAGAGGACCTCACCCCGCCAACTACAATGGATGCCTTTCCAATCCAAAAAATCGAGGATCAACAAAAGTCAATCTTGCTCCTCCACATAACAACGTTTTAAGCAATCAAACAAATTGTCCTCCAGTCCGAAACACCTTGCCTTCTACCTCACAGGAAAGAACAACCATGACCAAAACATATGCTGAGGCTGAAAGAACTAAGCCTCCTACATCTCTCGAGCTAGAAAGCTCCAACATAACATCCGTTTTAAAAGCCTCACTTGCCACTATGCTGCAGGAATTCAGCAAGACATGCCCCTCAACATCTTGCAGAAAGAGATTCCTGCAAGGCACTCAAAACATTATAACAACCATCTGTCATGAGTAATAAATTCAAACCATAAGCTCTTAAGATAATCGCATGGAATGCAAATGGATTGATGAACAAGATTTTGGAACTTCAAGAATTTTCAACTCGTCTCAGTGCTGATATCATCTTGATTGGTGAAACACACCTAAGACCAGCTAATAACCCAAAAATCCGTGGATACACTATGTACAGAAACGACAGAATTGGTATAAGAGGGGGAGGCACAGCCATATATATTAAGAGTTATTTGAATCATAATACAATAGACAAGCCCAAAACAGTAAACCTGGAGGTGACCGGTGTGGAGGTACATACCTTCAATGCTGGGAGTCTCAAGATCTATGCTGCTAATAACCCTCCAAGCATTCCTCTGCTGACAACAGATCTGGACTCCATACTTGGTCCAAATGACCCCATAATAATAGCAGGAGATTTCAACTCAAAACACACAGCTTGGTACAGCTCATCAACTAACACCAAAGGCCACACACTTTTCAACTATGCAATGCTCAACTCTGTTGTCGTGGCTGGTCCTACCGAGCCCACCCACTTCAGCCCTTCAGGTGGCTCGGATGTGCTGGACATTGTCATCTTTAAAAATTTAAGATACCAATTCAAATGGGAATCAGTCAACGAATTATCTTCTGAACACAGTCCCATAGTGCTTAATCTAGGTTCATTAGATCAATTCTCTCCTCTGCACACATTCATCCCATGGGACAAGTTATCCAAGGTTCTTCCCGATCATATTGGTCCAGTGCCTAATATCAGTAAAAAGGAAGAGATTGACACAGCGATAAATAACTTACCCATACAAATTCCGAAAGCAATAGAATCAGTCAGACAATCCACTGTCTTCCACCCAACCAACCGTATCCCTGAAGAAATTACGGATCTCATCAGAGCAAAAAATAGAGCCCGGAAGAGATACCACAATACCAGACCCCCCACAAGATAAAACAGTATTGAATAATCTAAACAGGTAGGTCCGAGAAGCTCTTCAAAAACACAGAAACCATCAATGGGAAACCAAATTGGCTAACGTCAATACTGAAGATGATTCTGTATGGAAATTCTTAAGAGCAATCTGCACCAAAAAGCAACTCATACCCCCTATACAAACCAAGAAAGGGACAGTTCACAAAGATGAAGAAAAAGCCGAAGCACTAGTAGAGAACCTAGAATCTCAGGGCAATCCATCTTATACAAATCTAAATATTAACCTTATGTACAAGATTCATCGTCATGTTAGGCCAACCTTAAGACAGAACACTGTTAACTCCGAATATATCACTCCTACAAATCCGGCAGAATTGATAAATATCATCTCCCATCGAAACAATAAAAAAAGCTCCAGGACCGGATGGCATTACTAATAGTATAGTAAAACTACTTCCAACAAAGGCCATAGTCCATCTCGTCAACATTACAAATGCCATCTTTAGATTCCAGCATTTCCCCACTACATGGAAAACAGTCACAATAATACCACTGAAGAAGCCAGGAAAAAATGCTCACCTTCCCGAAAGCTACAGACCCATAAGCCTATTTTCCAGCCTCGGAAAGGTGACAGAGAAAGTGATCCTCTCAAGATTCCAAGCAGAAACAGATAAGTTAGGAATTTTGCCTAATGAACAGTTCGGCTTCAGTAAGGTGCATAGTACAGCTCAACAAGTGCACCGGCTGGTAGAAATCATTACTAAAGGTTTCAACTGGAAACTCAATACATCTGCCATCTTCATGGACACAGAGAAGGCGTTTGACAAAGTTTGGCATCAATGACTTCTCTACAAACTGATAAAATTTAACTTTCCAGTCAAGTTAATAAAAATAATACATTCTTACCTGAAAGACAGATATATGCAGGTCAGGGTAGGCGAGTCGGTTTCGACCAGACGCAGGATCTCGGCAGGCCTACCTCAGGGATATCTTCTGGCACCTCTCCTGTTTTCAATGTAGCAGACATCCCTCTGAACCCAAGAACAACATTCACTGCATTATATGCAGATGATACTGCACTGATGGCAAGATCACTGAGCCCAAAACTGGCAACTAAAAGACTACATACTAGCATATACATTTTAGAAAAGTGGATGGCAGACTGGAGGATCCAAGTTAACCCCAGAAAAGCTCAGCTATATTGTTTACTAGAAAGAAAATCCATACCATGGAGGATATTTATTTATTGGGAGTAAAGATTCCATGGCAGACTGAAGTTAAATATCTTGGAGTGATTCTTGATAGTAAACTCCTATTCAGCAAACATATTAGTTACATTACCTCGAAGACATCCAACGTCTTAGCACAGCTCTACCCTATGATCAACAGACAAAGTAAACTGGACATGCAAACAAAATTAACAATTTACAATATGGTAATTCGACCAGTCATCACTTACTCATCCCCAGCATAGAGCCACACCACAAATTCAAACATTCTAAACCTTCAGAGATTACAGAATGCATGAGGAGGATTTTGGATACCCTTTGGTTTATAAGAAACACCAAGATCCATAGAGAAGTTAATATCCCTTATATCTCTTCATTTCTCATAAATCTAGCTGAGAAGTTCTTTACCAAGACAAGTAACCATCCAAACCCGTTAATCAAGGAAGCCTCGGAATATAATGAAGCAGAAATCAACAAATATAAAAGCCCAAAGTCTATCTTAAGTTCAGCTGAACACAACTAACTTCACTGCCCTCAATGGGCGAGCATATAGCTCACAAACACTCCATTCAAAGTTCTTTCATTACAAGACAAAGGGGAATATGAAAAGCAATTTTGCTTCACCCGTCTAGCCAGAAATGTTAATGTTAAAATGGAGTGCTGACAAGTGATAGACTAATTTCGGGAAAAGTAGTTGACTAGAGATTAGTAATAATATAAGGTTGCTTATGTAGTAGTATCATTTAGGGTACATATCAGAATGATAATGATTAGTCCATTAGAGTAGTGGTCAGCTGATACACTTCATTTTCGTCAGTTGTTCCCGAATCTCTTGTCGAATAGTTCCTATGATCATATCCAGTAGGACACATTATTTTGAAGGAAAAATATTGTTAAAAAAAAAATCAGCTAATGCCTTTTTAACCCCGTGTAGGGAGTAGCCAAGACCATTTTAGATCTATCTTTTGGAGACTGAGTGGAAAGATAGTTTTCCTCAAAATTATGAGGTTTCGGAATATAAGATTTTCCTTTTAATTTCTTTCCCTTTATTTCCTTTCTTCTCACCTCAAAAACATTTTTTTTTGTGGGGAAAAACTTGTTAACATGATAGCCTGCCTCATTATTTCGTTCACTTGCCGTGGATATGAACAAAAAAGCCATTTGACGAGAGTTTCCCGGACGACTGACGAAAATATATTCTGGTTATACTGTTTCTTGAAAACAACGAAAAGGAGAAGCGATAAAAAAAAAATACTAGCAAAAAGAAGACTTCGTTTTGAGTATCAGTAGTTTTATTAGGTGAGTAAGTTGATTGTTCAGAATACTGTGGTTATTTGTAAATGCTTTGAATTAAAGTCATTTCATGATTGTTTGTTGTTTAACCGATCTCGTATTAATTCTAATTTGTGACAAGCACAATAGAATTGCGCCAGTTATGTTTCAGAATGCTCTCGGGAATAGTTCTAGTTAAATTAGCATTAACAAAATACATAAAAAATAAATAAATGATTCCAGATTTGAATATATGAATTAAAATTTCACTTCGCTTTGAAGAAGAAAATCTTATTCCAACAGTTTACCGTAAAATAATTGGATATTAGTGGAAGAAAGGTAAAGTTCTGTGTAAACTACTGCATGGTTAATTGCATAAACTGGATGGTTGTATGACAGATAAGCTTAAGCTGGGGTGAAAGAAGTTAAGATGGTGTACCATATGTTTTTTTCTATACAAAAATTCTTAGGAATCATCTATAAATGCTGAGACTTCTTTCATGACTAAATGTTGAGCCCACCTCCGTTTACCATGTAACGTTTTTCATTTCAAGTCATCTCATGAGAGTTATTTCGAAAAGAACATTTAAAATATAGAACTTATAAAGCTGGGTTTTCGAAATTACATATTTGATTATTTTATATTTACCACAAAATGTAATTTAATGTATTTTTAAAATGGTAATAGAAATCATCAACATATTATCTTGCATGTATTAAGATAGGAGATAAAAGATTAGGAAAGTTATTTCCCAGAATAGAATAGCAAAAATTTAGAATTTATCATCAATGAAAAATAAAATGAAATGAGGGGAAAGAAAAACTTTAAAGAGATTTGTTACCCAGTTTAGATGCTACTTATTATTATTATTTTTTTTCTTGGCATAAATGTTTTTGCATGTTGGATCAAGCAGAATGCAGACCTTGATGTTGTTGTAATTAAGATTGAGGAGGCAAATGCAAATGTTTATGGCAGTGTTGAGGAAAACAGAAGAGCAGATAGAGAAAAATATTAAAATCCTCTATGCAAAGTGATACTTAAAAGGCTCACTTTTGTGACTACAGGAATGGCAAACCCAAGGTACCTAATGCTGTACCATGTCTTAATTCATGTAATATACATCTGTTATATAATCTGTAGACTGGCCCCCTCCCCATCTTTCTTTTCTTCTTGCTTCTTCCCCAATTCTATTAGTGGTGTAATCGAGGGCTATGGGTGAATCTTTCCTATTTTGTTATTTCATTTTGCCTTATATAGTGGGAGTCTGTCTCACCTAGTAGGCAGAAGTCCCAATAGACCTGGCCAGCGTAGGATGAATTGGGAAACGGAACTCTTCCACAGAAATTTCCACAGATATGTGGAAATGGCCTCTGCAAACATATTACTTTTTTTCTTCAGAACTTAGGCTGAGAGTCCTGTTTGAGAAGTATATTACAATATCCAACAAAAGTCAGTGATACTGTGAATGAGGAATACAGAATCCAGTGCTTTTGATATTGTCTTTGAAGAGGTGGAGAGGTATAAAATTGACATTCTGGGAATTACATAGACTCGATGGAATGGAGAAGTCACTTTAAAAGACAGAATGGTAAGCTAGTTGTTTATTCAGGAGAAGACTCAAGGCATTATGGGATAGCTGTAATACTGAAGACAGTTCAGGCAAGAACCCTCATTGGTTATAATCCCATTAATGACATTAGGCTCATCCTACAAATGTGTCACTTGTAGTAGTTTATGCATCCCACACAGATTGGCCTGATGAAGGAGAGAAATTCTATGAAACATACATTGTTTTGGACTCGCTACCAAGGAGAGATGAACGTTACATCTTAGGGGACTTTAATGCAAAAGTGGGAAAGAGCATGAAAGTTTGTCCTGAGTGTTGCATGTTTGGTCTAGGTGAATGTAACACCCATGGTAAAACACTGTTGGAATTTGCCCATGCTAACAGATTAGTTATTATCAATACCTGCTTCCAGAAGCATAACACCAGATCGATTATATCCTGGCTCTCCAACAGTGGAAGACTAGGATCTCTGATGTGCTTACTTGTCCTGGAGCAAACTGTGATACAGACTACCAGTTAATAAGAGACAGAGTAAGACTGAGGCTCCGAAACCTTCCAAGTCAGGCATATCTCACTAATCTGGATGATAGAGTAATTTCTAGTGGGTTATAAAAGAGAACAGAAGAAACATCAACTCAGTTGAATGATTTTTTTACATTAATGAGGAGAATTCATGCTAAATGCTTTGGGAAAGGCATTTAGCATGAATCATGGCTCAGTAAGAAGGAGAAGAGATCCATGGATATCAGATCCAACTCGGGATCTAATCGAAAAAAAGGCAGTTGGAAAAACAAAGAGATACAGGGACTGAAGAATATAAGAGGTTACATAGAGAAGTCAGAAAAGCTGTCAGAGCAGGAGAAGGAAAAGTTTTGTAGTAATAAAGTTGAAGAAATAGAATTCCAAATGAGGAGGGGCAATTATAAAAGAATGTTTCGTTTAGTTTGTGACCTAAAGCACACATTTAAGTCAAAATTGAATGTCATCAAAGACCGGAATGGAGCAGTACTAACAGAAGAACTGGAAATCAAAAATTTATGGAAAGAGTACTGTGAGGAACTGTACACCAGAGTGGATAAAGAAAATTTGGTAAAACGCTCTCACCAGAAAAAATTTGATTTGGAACTGCCTCCACGTAGGCATTAGGTCGAAAATGCAAATAAACAGCTTAATAGCAAAAAGCCTCAGTTACTGAATTAACTTTCCATGTCTTGTGAAAGTGATCTGTGATACACCAACAAATACATCCAAATTAATAACAGCGATAAATAGCAAGCTAAAGGACAGTTTACCCCAATCGTGTGTACGTGCTCGATCTGACTTAACCTTCACACGAAGGGAACAAAGACACCAATTCCGAAGACAGTTAGAAGAAAAACGCCAAAATGGAGACAATAGCTGGACCATAGACTACAAACAAACCAAACTAGTGCAAAAACGAAGTGATGCCACTAGTAGCCACCAAGGAGACCAGTATGAAGGCACTGCATAGGAAACATGCAAGATGCTTGTGGTCAAAGCCATGCTCTGCAGATCCTTGCATATCTACTACACCAACATCCATGGTCTCAACTCCAACCTTAATAGTGTCCACTATCATCTGCAGTCAACCAAACCCCACCAACTCTTCTTAACAGAAACTCAAATTTCATCTTCTCCCAGCACTATCCATCTCAACCATCCAAACTATACACTATTTAACTCCTTTTGACCCAAGGATGGTGTCTGCACATATATCCGCTCTGACATACCCTGCCATAGAGCACCTAACTTAGAATCACCCAACTTTGACCTTCTTTGGTTAAAAATATCCCTCCCCCACTCAATCAAATTCATCTGCTGTCTCTATCGCTCTCCTAATACCACCAACCACTTCAAGCTCTTTAATTTCCTCTCCTCAAAAGTTGATTTTCTCCAGTCCTACTCCTAATAGTGAAATCGTCCTCCTGGGTGATTTTAATGTCCATAACACTAACTGGCTTTCCTCTTCCAGTTGTGCAGATCCTGCAGGCAGAGATGTTGAAATATTTGCCATCACCAATGACCTTACACAAATTCTTCACAAGCCTACTAGAATACCAGATAACCCAAATCACTCCTAAATACCCTCGATCTCTTCCTTACCAATGACCCTTCCAAATATACAGTGAATGTAGTGAGCCCCCTGGGTAATTCACCAAAACCTAGTACTCATCTCCTGCCCCATGCAACAACGCTTACACACACCTGCACAAGAGTAGTTTGACATTATAACAGTGCCAAATGGGACAGCCTCCGAGACTACTATGCTTCATTCCCATGGTTGGACTATTGTTTGCAGTCTTCCAATCCAAACATATGCACCGTACGTATCACCAAAGTAATCCTTACTGGCATGACATACATTCCCCACACTTCTTTGAACTGCTGTCCCCTGTCCAAACTCTGGTTTTCCAAAAGATGTGCTAAGGCTGTACAAATTAAGAACCCCATCCTTCTTCAGTGCCTATACTAAATGATTCCAAAACAGAATTTGAATGGGGCAAAAAGCAGGAAACTTGCAGCCTGTCCTAGTGGCAGCCATGCCTTTTGGTCTCTTGCCAAAGCAATTGGTCGCAATTTTTGCCCTACACTACTCCCACCCCTATCATACCCAGATGGCTCAATTGCAACATCACCCACAGAAAAAGGTAATCTCCTGGCTTCACACTTTGCCTCCAATGCATGCATAACTGACAATGGCAAATGCCCCCCCTCCCCCCAGTCATTCCAACTGCCCAACATACAATGCCCCATGTATTCTTTTGCCAGCAAGAGATCATAAACCTGTTGTCAAAATTAGACACACAAAAAAGCTCCTGGCCCTGATGTCATTCCTCCGATTGTCTTGAAGGTCTGTGCAGCAGAACTGACTTATCCTATGCCGTCTGTACACACACACACACACACACACTCACACTCTTACTCCACTGGTATATATCCCAAAACCTGAAAATTGGCCTATATTCAACCCATTCCTAAAAAGGGTAACAAATCGCTGGCATCTAACTATCTCACTAACCTCAATCCTATCTAAAGTGATGGAGAAAACCATCAATTCTCATCTCCTTCTCTACCTTGAAAGTACCCAGCTATTAGCAACCACCACTATGGATTCTGTCGATGCCGATCAACAGATGACCTGCTCTCATATATCATCCATTTCTGGACATATGCCATGGAAAAATTTGGCAGATCCCAAGTAATTGTACTTGATATCTCTAAAGCCTTTGACCGGGTCACAAAGGCTTACTAAGCAAACTTCTGTCATTTGGACTGTCTCAGGATCTCTGCAGATGGATTGCCAGCTTTCTGTCTGGACGCACACTATGTGTGATGGTAGATGGCTCCCTAATCTCCCACCATCCAACTAATGCTGGGGTCTCACAAGGTACAGTTCTCTCACCGACCCTCTTTCTTCTGTACATCAATGACCTACTTCAGTTGACCTCCAACCCAATACACAGTTTTGGAGATGACAGCACATTGCACTCCTTCCTTTCATTTGATAAACCTTACCCTACACAACTCACTTCAACCTACAGAACATCAACCACAACTTCCCTTAATTCAGACTTCCAAGACATCCTTCAATGGGACTCAGATAACATCGTTAACTTTAACGCTACTAAAACCCATTTCTGTCTTATTTCCCACAAAAAAGAATCATTTTCCCTCAGTATTATTTTTGATAACACCCCAATTCCCAGACGATGAAATTTCTCTTCTCGGAATTACCTTGACATCAGACCTCCTGGCATAAACACATCACAACCATTGCATCCTCAGCTTCCAAGAAACTAGGCTTTCTCTTTCGCTCAAAATAGCTGTTAACCTTATTCAAATCACAAATCCACTCAATTATCGAATACTGTTCTCACATTTGGAGTGGGGCTCCTAAAAGTTCCCTCAAAATGCTTGACTCAATACAGAGGAGAGCAATTAGACTGATAAATGAACCATCTCTTATCAACTCACCCCCACTTTCACATAGGCGTTTAGTCTCTGCAATTTGTATATTCTATAAATATTTCCATGCAAAATGCTCATCTGAAACAGCATGAATAATTCCTGCACTCTGTACTAAGATATCATGAGCTTCATTTAGGGAGAAGGCAGGAGAATTGGATAATACATTTTGTTTTCTCTTACATGTGTGAAGCTGTTATTTCAAACATCATGTTATACATAGCATAATGTTTTAAATAACAGCTTCAAAGCTGTTATTTTATTGTTATTAGGAGGCTGGAGAGGTTGGCTAGTGTAAGAAAAACAAGTAGGTATGAGAGAAGGGGTATAAGAGAGTGAGAATGGGAGAGATGGGATGAGAGGAAAAAGTCACAAGCGAGAGAGAGATCAGATGGAGGGAAAGTGGAAGTGAATGGGGGGGGGTTGAAGCAGAAAGAGTCAGAGTGCTAGTGAAAAAAAGAATGAATGAATCTGTTCAGTGTATTACAGTATTTATTTGTTGTATGCAGATTAGAGTGCCAGATCAGCTTACCAGGTGGAACAAAGTGTGACAGTGGCAATAAAGCAAGGTGAAAATGTAGAGGAGATGATAGTAATGGTTGGTATGAATGACCTGAGAGGTAGCATGAATCATGTAGCAAGACATTTGAGATGGATGTTAAGAATATTGCAACAGAAGTGATATTTCCATGGTATGATAATACAGACTGGGGAGAAGAGAAGTGATAATGAGTAAGATGATGTGAGAATGCACAGGCATGGGATATGTGGAGTACATTTGAGGATAGAAGAGAGAGCTTTATTCAAGAGATGGATTACATTTGAATACAGAAGTATGCAGGTATGTGAAGAGACTTATTTTGTGGCAAATTCATGCTTTAGGGCAGGGAAACTAGAATTCATGTGGGAATAGTGGCTTGAGAAATGATACTGTACACTACATCACAGAGCCAGGTAAAGTTATGCAGAGAGTAATAAAGTAGCTCTAAGACTACTTGCAGTGCACTGGTTTTTCTGTATACAAATGCTAGGAGTATTAAGAATAAAGAGGAATGATCATGTAGCATTGAATGACTCAGTCTCTCCAAAGATTGTTGGTCACAGTGAAATTTTAACTGAGGAGGATGTTCAATAGAAATCAAATGGTATAACATGTTTTGGCAGGATAAGGAAGGTAAACACAGCCTTTAAGTGTAATGATAAGAGATTAGTTGTGCTCTTTCAGAGTGGAGAATCACAGTGGAAATAAAACTAATGTTTGAGAGAGTACGGTGTGTGATTAGATGTTTATATGACATGATATTTAATAAGATGTTACTATAGACTAGGGAATCTAGATGATGATCAGCAGTAAATGTTTGGGCAAATTAGCTTGGTGTGCAAAGTGAGTGAGCATTATGGGGAACTTCAACAATAGCAGTATAAACTTGGGCAGAGGAAGCAGCATACCATACTAAGGGAACTGTATTTTTATTTTATTTTATTTTTTTTTGAGGAACACTCTCTTAGGTAGCACATATGATGTGGAAGGAATTGGATTTGGTCATAACATCAGAGGATCTGATTGTGACTAACCTGGAGGCTTCCTGATCAGCTAGTGACATATCTTGTAACCACATATTTTGCCACCTTGTGACTGGCAGGAGACCAAATACTGGGGCTGCAGGATGAACTAATGAGGCCATGTATGGACAGGAGACTGACTCTCCTGTATGCGTGGGCAGTATGGTTGCAGTCTGTCACCTTTCAGTGCATGCTCCACTTCCTTTTTATCTCTTTTTCACCAAACATAATGAGCTACAAATGAAAGAAATGCGTTTCCACTGCAGATGTCAAAAATTCTCCCACACAAAATAATTAAAAAACAAAACAAAACATAAAGAACTTCAAAAATCCATGCAAGAAATATCATAAACAACAACAGAAATCCAACAACCTGCTCACACCAGTTCTTACCGGAAAAAAAAAAAAAAAAAATTCCACATCCACTTCACCAACATCCATGGCCTAAACAGCAATAAAAACAATGTTAACCACCACCTATAGTCATATAAAGAACAACTGGCAATCTCAAAAAAAAAAAACAAAAAAAACTACTCAAACTCGCATGCCCAAACTACTCACATAGTTCTTTCTGCCACAAGGGTGGCACTTGTGCATTCATCAGAACTGACATACCATGCCAGAGACTGCAGATTCTTGAATTCCCACTATTTGATTTGCTTTGGCTCAAAATTTCTCTATCAAATCAATCTGCCCTTTTCATATGCTTTCTCTATCACTCTCTAAACTCCATCAACCACTCTGTCCCCTTCAACTCTTACCAAAGCTCGACTTTCTGCACCCAAAATATTATCCCAACAGTGAGGTCACGCTTAATGGGAACTTCAATGGGCACAACTCATATTGACTCCCCTCTTCCAGTTTCACTGATCAAGCAGGCAGAGTGCTGAAGTGTTTGTCATCAGTTTCTTATGAGAATATCAGTCAATCTCCTCCAATCTGCCAACACGTTTCATCTCTTCTTAAAAAGCTCCCCTTTCAGGTATACTGTGGTTGTCACTTCTCCTCTTGGAAACTTCGGCCACAACCTTGTACAAGTCTCTGTCACAGAACAACCTTCACCCACCAGTTCACAGTCTCATTTCCTTTGGACGAGACTGTGAAGGATGAATAGAATTCGCAGAGATCCTCCCAGTTGGCACAAGGGTGCCAATTGGGAGGATCTCTGTGACTCCTATTCATCCTTCCCATGGTTGACTACTTCAGTTCTGATCCAAACACCTGCTCAGACTGAATAACAGAAATCATCCTCACAGGAATGAATGTTTTCATCCCTTATTCCACTCCAAATTCTCAGCCACCATCCAAGCCTTGGTTCTCAAAAAAAACTGTGCCAATGCTGTAAAAGAAAAACCCTCTGCTTACCACATTTGGCTCAAGGCCAAAACTCCAGCTGCCTATACTGCAGCTTGCAACAGTTGCAAAAGAATCATCACCAAGTCCAATTCAGACTTTGAAAGGGCATAATGCTACAAACTTGTGTCTTGCCAAAATGGCAGTCACCCTTTCTGATCCCTTGCCAAGTCCAATGGGTGCAACTTCTGCCCAGCCAAGTTTTCACCACTCTCACACCCCAGTGGTACTCTATCACCTCACCAAAAGACAAGGCTAACTTACTGGCATCACTATTCTCTTCCAGTTCATGCATTAATGACTTGGGCAAAGTTCCCTCCACTCCACAAAGAATGGCTCCCTTCATGTCTCCCATAGTCTTCCGACAAAAAGAAATCTGAAGAATCCTTAATAATCTGAACACAAACAAGGCATCTGGTCCTGATGGTATCCACCTATTGCGTTAAAAAATTGTGCCCCCAGAATTAACCCGTATCCTGTATTGCCTCTTCAATCTATCAACTGGCATCTACCCTACACCATGGAAACAGGTCCACATCCAGCCCATCCCAAAGAAAGCTGTAAGTCAACTAATGAACTATTGTGCAATTGCTCTCACTTCTGTTCTCTCAAAAATTATGGAGAAGGTCATCAACAACCAACTCTTGAACCACCTAGCAATATGGATTCTGCCGCTCACAATCTGCAGCTGATCTTCTTGTTTTTTTTTTTCCACCCACATATGGACTCAGGCTCACGTGGTTGCCCTTGACATTTCAAAGGCATTTGATCGGGTTGGGCACAGTGGCCTACTCACCAAACAGCCATCTTATGGTCTGCCTTCCTCACTCTACAACTGGATCACTAACTTTCTCACTTTTTGCTCACTACATGTCATGGTGAGTTTACTCTCCTCAGATTTCCCCACCAATGCAAGGGTACATGAGGGTTCTGCTCTTTCACCCCACTCTCTTCTTCTTGTATGTAAATGACCTGCTCTCACAGATTTCTAATCCTATCCATAGCTTTGCTGATGACAGCACACTCCATTCCTCCTTTTCATTCGACAAACCTTATAGTGCTCAAGTATTGCAATCCTCAAGATCTACCATGACGAGGGACCTGAACTCAGATCTCCTAGCTATTTCCCAGTGGGGGCAAGGACAACCTTATAAACTTCAATGTCACCAAAAGTCAGTTCTGTTTTGAAAGAGCTCTCATCCCTTACTTTCAGTAATACCGAGATATCCAAACACAATCAGAGTTCTCTTCTTGGACTAACATACTACAACTGTAGCTTCTGCAGCCACCAAAAAAACTTAATGTACTGTCATAGCTGCTTTGGGTTGGTGCATCAAAATCCTCTCTAAGATTGCTCAATTCTATCCAGGTGAGGGCAGTCCCTCTCTCACAGATGTTCAGTTTCTGCCTTGTGTCTCTTCTACAGATACTTTCATGCATGGTGCTCTGCTGAATTGGCCACTATTATTCCTCCACTTTCTTCCAAAATCATTAAAGCAAGCCTCCTCTTTGATTCCATCTACTTCTGTCCTTTGGAACAGTCTTCCTCACTCAGCCTTTCCCGAAGATACAACCTCAGCTGTTCGAGCAAAAAGGTGAACAGACTCTTCCTCTCTTCTATTCCTCTTGCCCACACTTAGTGTGTTATAGGTCTTGTAGCCTTTGTAGTAGGTCAGATATAAAAAAAAAAAAAAAAAAATAGAAAAAAGAAAATCAGACAACCAGTCTCCAATCCATTGCACTAATCTAGTATCCAATCCTATCTGTTCCAATTTAACTACTAGTTTGTCATGTGGTAATCTGTCGAAAGCATTTGCAAAATCTAAATATACTTCCGTATATGCATCCCTCTTGTCAATGTATTCGTCACCTTTTTATAAGTAAGCAGATTGCTAAAACACAATTTTAGCAACTCAATCTGTTCATTAAAGAGAATTCTACTGCTGTCCACCCAGTTTGGAATCCTTGTACTCACTAGCTTTTCCAACACGTTGACCACAGTTACGGACAAGCAGATAATTGAAGCCTTGGTCTTATCCCCCCCCCCCCTTATGAAGTGGAAAAAGTTTGCTAATCTTTCCACTCCTTTGGTACCTGGGCTGATCTTTGACTTATGTTAAAAAAAAAAGTATGTTGAAGTTGTTAACTCCCTGGAACATTCCCTCAAGACTTACAGTGATATGCATCCCATACACGGCCATTTGCAGTCGAGAGAAATGCACAAAGACTTACAGTCTATAAGTGTTTGTGTATGTAAGTTTGATGAATTTTGACTTTTTATAATAGATTTGTGTATACTTTATGGTAGTAAATGATAAAATTGACTAGTATCTACATATATTTTAGGCATTCATGACATACCTTTTTCTTAATTTTTTTGATATTTCTAGGCTACATGGTTTGTATCTGTGCCTTTTTTTTTAAATTGTTGCAAATTTTCAAATACATTGATTAAAAAAAAAAAAAAAAAATCGCTTATAAGTGGACCAACACAGTTCCAACCCACTTCAAGGATCAGCTGTATTTTTGGATATTGCAGAATCGCAATTCAAATACAGCTGTGGGATATCAACTTGCACGTTATAAGAATGTGCAGAGGAATTAGCATTGTCTTTAATTGTTGTCTTTAAAAGTAATTTTTTACTTAAAATTACTTAAAAGTTAGCTGTGATAAAATCCTAAGGGAGTGGACGGAAGACAAAATGATTCTATTGAATAAAGGGGAGTTCCAAGGCCACAGTAGCAAATTATAGACTAATCAGTATCTTGAGGGATGCTTGTGAAGGTATTGAAAAAATTGATTCAGGAATGGGTGGATAAGTATTCTGTGGGGATAGGCAGCATGACTTCATGAAGGGTTATGCCTTAGTAATTTACTAATTTGTTTTTTTACCAACCAGGTATTAACTAGTTAGTAAAATTTAATAGCCAGTTACTAACTGGTTGGATGAAGGGAATGGCAACATATCAGGATGGACAGGGCCATCTCCAGATTACATTGCACCTTGAGGCAAACAATTAAATATTTCCCCTGATGGATTATAAGAAAATCTCCAATTGCTATTTTTATTACAAGCGAAACGTTAATGCAAAACGATTACATAATAATATTAATTAATTGTTTGCTCTACGGGAATATCACAATAAAACTGTTTATAAGCTCTTCTAAATTTAAATTATAAGCTATGTCTGCCTCTATCGATATAGTTGCTAGACCAACCAATCTTTCTTGGGTCATTGCTGTTCGCAAATAATTTTTAATCAGTTTAAGCTTGGAAAAACTTCTTTCCACACTTACTACGCTAATAGGAATTGTTAGTGTTACAACAGCGCCTACCATAATATGGCTGAAGAAGCACCCTTATTAAGCCTCACCATGAGGCAGACTGCCTCTATGCTACATGCTGTTGACGGTACTGGGGATGGATATGAAACTGGTGACATTGATACAAAGGTTGCTGATAGACAGATATTAGAGTATTAAATGGAGGAACAAAACTCAAGGGAAAGAAGATGAATGGCAGCTTGGGTGGTGCTGTTTAATTTGTACATAAATGACAGGAAATAATTTCAAAATTGCTTGCTGATGAATTAAGGTAAAGGCTTGCAGTATGATTTATGTAGACTCACAGTAATGGCAAATGATAATTGATGCCAGATTAATGTGAAAAAGTTAGTTATGCATTTTAGTATGGAATTGTGTTTCAGGAAATTGGAAGTAGGGATTTGGGAGTGTTAGTGGATAGGAAGTTCAGAGGCCAAAGTGCAAAAATGGGCAAGGGTAGCTCATAGGATTACTTGGTTAATGAAGGTCTAGAAGATCTAGAGGCTAGTCACCAAGATGGTAAGTTGTCTGTTGAATGTTCCAGAGGATGCTGAATTGTTTGTGGGATGCAAAAGTTGGTTGATAAGCAGAAAAGATGATATGTGATTAAGTTACCAAACAATACATTTAAGTTACCAAAATGTTTTATAGGACTGATGTTTTTGTTAAGGCAACAAATGTAAAAGTGGATGGGAAAATGTATGTTTTTTTTTGTTGTTGGATTTTGGAAGTTTTTTTTTATTGTTTTGTAGGATTTTTTTTTGTGGTAAAAAGAATCTATCTTTACCTAGTATTCAAGATTAGAATTAGCAAAACAACTATAAACTAAAAATATTAATATGCCTGTAATTACAAAAACACAAAAGAAATTAAATGTAACAAAAAGCTATAAATGGTTTAACTGTGTTATATAGTGGAGTGGACCATCATATCAGAGCTTCTAGTGGAGTGACCATTTTAATTGATGATAAATGGAAAATAGAATACAGAAGTTCAATTTTGTAAATGATCGAATGCTTAAATTGGGATTCCAATTTAAGCATGCACACTACTGTTTTTTGAATTCAATTCCTGTTGTTCTTTAGTTGTATACTGGTGAATTCTTATGATACATAAGATGAAACATTTGCATAATAAAAAAGTTATTTACTGTTGCATACATGTCATTCTATTGATAAGGGAAATAAAATTTTTTCGGATCATTACTTAGTAGTTTATAAAATAGAAATAGTAACAAAACAGAGAAAGGAAGTAAATAACAAAAAAAAAAAAACAAGAAAGAGGAACAAGTATACCAAGTATCTGTTACAAGAAGGAAGCATTAGAATGTGATATCAATCACTTAACAAATTTCCTAAAAGAAGCCAAACTCAATGAAGTTATAGAAGAAAATCAAAACTTTAATAAAGGTGATTCATAAAGCAACCTCTGAAGTACAGGTAACCCCCATATAACACTGCATTCTTACAACACGGTTTGAGAATTGGGGAAAATCCCCATATAACACGCCATTCCTACAACACGTTCTCGCTATAACATGGTTCGAGAATTGAGGAAATCACTGTACAACACGGGACATCGTGAGAGCTTTTTAGAGCAAGCACCATCTCATTCGATACTTTTCATTCGTGTATGTCATGTCAGATTTGCATACAGAATTTTAAAATTTATTAGAATTTTAAATTCATTTTGTTCGTGGAGTATTAAACATATTTTAAGACTTTCACTGTTTTCTTCTTTGTACTATTCTTTGTATGTAAATATGACAGCTTCTCCCAGAGCACCAATATTTGAAAAAATGGAAAAAGCTCTTAGTATTTGGATTGATGACTGCTGAAAAGAATGGATCCCACTGGACACCAATGTTATTAAACATCATCATCAAATTCCTGCCATGTACCCTCAAGGGGTGTACAGGATATGAAAGTACTACATTACATCATTACTAACTTCCTATCTACAATTTTCCTCCAAATCAGTCTGTTACTTGTCAAGACTCCAACATTATCAGATCTTATATTTCTATCGTCTAAGGCACTTTGTACCGTATCAATCCACCTATATCTTGGTATTCCCCTGGGTCGTTTTCCTGCCAACCTGGCAGAGAACACTTGTTTTGCTAATCTTTCCTCTCCCATTCTATTTAAGTGACCATACCACCTAAGATTAGCTCTGCTAACACATTCCTGGATGCTGACAATGTCAAGTTCTTTCCTAATATCCTCATTTTTAATATGATATTGCCATTGATGCCATCTGTTCATGACTCTAATCTTTCTCAGGACTCTCATATCTGCGGTCTCTAGTCTTTGGTCAAGTGTTTTACTTCTGACCCAGCTCTCAGATCCATAAGTTAAAACTGGTTTGAACACTGTCTTGTATACAGCTAATTTAGTGTTCCGACTAATTTCTCTCTTATTCCATATGAATTTATTCAATTGACTTCTCACCATACTGGCTTTGCTGATTCTGTTGTCTATTTCTATATTTAATTTACCATCTTCAGTAAAAATTGTGCCTAAGTAGCTGAAATGTTTTACTTGTTCCACAGGTTCTCCATTCACAACACAGTTGACATTTTCATTGATTCTGCCTATTTTCATTGTCTTTGTCTTTTTATTGCTGACCTTCATACCATATCTATTACAACAGCTATTCAATTTAGTCAGAAAATCTTGAAGACTTGTAGCGGATTTATTTAGAAGCATAACACCATCTGCATAAAGCAAAGAGCTGACATTAACATCTCCAATTTTGATATCAGGTTTAATACCACTTTCCTTCATAATGTGATCCATATAGATAATGAATAACAGAGGGGATAATGTACATCCTTGTCTCACACCAGATTTAACATTAAACGATCTTCCTGTACTTCCTTCAATTCTAACTGCTGACTTACAACTCAAATAAAGACTAAGTATTGCTTGATATAATGCCCCATTCACACCATATAACTGCAGCGTATTGAATAGCTTCACTCTTGGCACCTTGTCATATGCCTTTTCCAAATCGACAAAACTTAAATACAGATCTTTGTTATATTTCCATGCTTTCTCGACTATTTGTCGTAAAGTGAAGATCTGATCCTGACAGCCTCTATTTGGCCTGAATCCAGCTTGTTCTTCACCAAGCTTTTCTTCCACAATTCTTCTCAACCGTTTCTCAAGTATACTTGCATAGATCTTGCCAGGAACACTCAGTAGGGAAATACCTCTGTAATTCTCACATTCAGTTTTATTTTCCTTTTAATATATGGGTACTATGAGAGCTCTACTCCAATCATCGGCAATTCGTCCCTCAGTCCAGGCTTTCTGAACTATGCAGTGCAGCCATTGTAAGACTTTTATACCACCATACTTCAGCATTTCTGGTCGAATATCATCTACTCCTGCTGCCTTTCCACATTTCAAGCCTTTTATGGCTCTTTCTACTTCAAGTATGCATATGTATTCCTGACTGCATGCCTGGTCAGTGTTTTTTATCACTGTGCTGTCATCACTGCTTGTTTCATTTAGCAGTTTTTCAAAGTAATTACTCCATACTTCAAGGATATCTTTTTTTCTCCTGTTTTCATGTCACCTTTATCATCTCTAACTCCTTTTACAGCACTCTTTCCTCCATTCCTAAGCTTCTTCAACAACCTCCAGAATATTTTGCCACCTTCTTGATATTTATTTTCTATATTCTTGCCAAAGTCCTCCCATGACTTTTGTTTAACTAGTTTTACACAGTGTTTAGCTTTCTTACATTTGTCTCTGTATTCTGTAAGAGTAAAAGCTGACTTATTTGCGCGGAACTTTTGATATGCTTTCTTCTTTTCCTTCACTGCCTCTTTAACTTCCTGTGTCCACCAGGGAGTTCTGATTTTTTTATCCTTGCACACAACCTCACCACATGCCTCTCTGCCTGAATCAATCAGGGTTTTCTTCAGAGTTTGCCACTGAATCTCCAAGGTTTGATTCTGTTCTCAAACTCTTTCATTTTCTTTTCAATAATCTTTCTGTATTTTAGTCTACAGTTCACATCTGAGAGCTGCTCAACTTTTATTCGCTTTAAAACTTTCTTATATGTTATTCTTTTCAATATGAAATTCAATTTGATCCTGCTCAAGACTAAATAGTGATCACTTCCAATTTCAAATCCTCTGTACACTCTGGTGTCCTGCACAAGGGAGAAAACATCACTATCAACAATAATATAGTCAATGAGACTTTTCTTATTCCTAGCCTCTTCTCTCCATGTGAATTTGTGCACATTTTTATGTTGAAACATGGTGTTAGTAATAACCAGTCCATGTCCTGAGTAGAAATCCAACAGATATTTGCCATTATTATTAGCTTTGCTCTTTTCTCCAAAGTTTCCCAAAATATTTTTGTGTCTCAAAATCATTTCCTACTCTGCTATTTAGATCCCCAGCAAGGACACCAACGTTTCCTTTTTCATTGTGTCAGTTGCTTTTTCTAAAGCGTCAAAAATTTCCTCCACTTCTACCTTAGTAGAACTTCTGTGGGACCATAGGCACAACTCTACTTGAGACTACCTGCCATTCAAGAAGATTAGCCTCATATTTTGTGTTATACTATGGCTACTCCTTCTTTTCCTTGATTGGCATTGCCTGAATATAACATTTTGTATTTATTGCTCAGAAAGATCTCACCAGTTTTGGTCTTTTTTGTTTCAGTCACCCCTATTATGTCGATCTGGTACTTATCTAATTCCTCAGCTAGCTCCATTTCTTTGCCATTCAGTCTTCTTACGTTGATAGTACTGATCGTTAACTCTGGTGATGTTGCGCTGGGGTTTGTTTTCAGATTTGTTCCAGTAGCTGACTTTTCGCTGTTCGCCCTGGTTCCTTGGCGAAAACAATGGGGGCCTTGTTTAACCGTGCGACGCCCCAGCCGGCATGAATTTTTGTCATGTTGTACCATCATTTTTTATTTTGGTTTAACCAATAAGAATACAATTTGGTCGGCTAAATCCCAAATTGCCAGCCTATCATCGTTTGTTCAATATCAAAGTAGATACTCAACAGGGTGCACTACGAGAAGGTGAGGACTGGACATTAGGTCAGAAGCCCTGGTC
Source organism: Typopeltis vanoorti (assembly GCF_054136105.1). Lineage (NCBI taxonomy): Eukaryota > Metazoa > Arthropoda > Arachnida > Uropygi > Thelyphonidae > Typopeltis > Typopeltis vanoorti. Next base: position 111,358,221 of record NC_143561.1, read on the forward strand.
GGTTGTCTGCATTCCTTTAAAGGCTATGTGGAGGTCTCCTCTCAGTTATACAGCTTTGACCCTTAAGCACCCCTTTTATGTTATTAAACATAAAGTTTAATAACACACTTTTATGTTATTAAACTATATATAAAGCTTTAAAAATTTACAACTACTTAAAAAAAAATGGAGAATCTGCTATTAACCCCGACTTTGTTGCTAGCAAAGGTTGGTTCAGCTGTTTTTGAAAACACTTTTCATTACAAAACAAAAATACAAGGGGGAAAGTACATCAGCTGATAATGAAGCTGCCAAAACTTATCCAAAGGAATTGCAAAAAATTATAGAACAGGGTGAATATACAACATATCAGGTTTTTAATGCTGATGAGATGAGCCATTGGTGGAAAAAAATGCCCAAGAGAAAATTTATTTCAAAAAATGAAAAAGTTGCACCAGGTTTTAAAGCATCCAAAGACCGTGTAATATTACTTATGGGCAGTAACGCTTCAGGTGATCATATGGTAAAACCCATACTAGTTTATAAATCCCTCAATCCTCATGTAATGAAAAATCTAAATAAGAGTGCTTTACCGGTATATTGGACGGCAAATAAGAAAGCTTGGGTAACTATTGATTTATTTAAAAAATTATTTTTAAACTGTTTTGTACAAGTATGGAAAACTACTTAAAGCCGAAAAATCTAGATTTTAAAGTTCTGCTGATATTGGATAATGCACCCATTCATCCGAAAGATTTAAATCACCCAAATGTCAAAATAATTTTCTTACAACCAAATACAAGTTCATTACTTCAACCATTAGATCAGGGAATTATAGCTACATTTAAAACTAATTATATCAAGAAATCATTGGGTTTCGAATAAAGTCGACGACGAATCTATCGAAGTCATGGAGGCATGGAAACTTTTTACAATTTTGGACTGTATTAATCTCATAACTTCATCCGTCAAAGAAATCTGAGATAAATCAAATTAATTCGGAGGACGTTAGCACAGATGGAAACCTTAAAAATCATAAAGAAAGGCCTAGACTTAGCCGAACAACTGGAGCTATATTTTCTAAATGAAGATCCTTCCACTGAAAGAAGCACAAAATTTAAGAGAGAACTTCATAAGTGCTCAGCGAAATTTATAAAGATCTCTCAGCTAAAAGCAAACAATCGAAAATAACAGATTTTTTGCAAAAAAGTAGAGCATAGAACTCAAGATGCTGCTGGAGAAAGCTCAGAAGATGAGGATATTTTGCCAGAAAGAAAACTCCCTCGTTTAATGATGCTTAGTAGTGATAACGAAGAACATTATGTATGAACATTGAGGTTGGTGTCGAGGCTAGCTGGTGAAGAGACGTACTGTCGGAGAGCTCCTGAAAGATTTGTGATTTTTGTTGATTTATTAAATATTTTGTTAGATTTAATTGTGTAATTTTAGTATATTATTGTAGTTTTATTAGTGTAGTTAGTGTGCTAAAGTGTTTTATAACATAATCAATGTCGGGAAGTCGCCGCTAGATGGATTCGTAGTGTGTAGTGTTCGTGAGAGCTCCTGATAAGATAAGCGTTATTTTCAGTTATCGTTGATAAATTTACTTTAATATTGCGTAGTTTTGTTTGCCTTGCGTATCTTAGTGCGTCTGTTTGTGTTTTTGGTGTTTATAATTTGATAAAATACGTTACTAGTAAGTATGGCTCCAGTTCGAAGGAAAATGGCAGCCAGTAATGATAGTTCGCCATCTTCTTTCAAGAAAGGTAATGTAAAGGAGATGATTCAGTGTACTATCTGCGAAATGTGTGCTTTGCGGAGTGTGTGGATGGTCAGAGTGTGGTTAGATGATAATAAAGGAGTGAATGTGTGTAGAAAATGTAAGGAGAATGAGGAATTGAAGTGTATTTCGGATCGTGAGTGTGATATTTTTGTCAAACTTCAGAATGAAGAAAATAGGGATATGACAAGAAACGGCGAGGTTGTACCAGAGAATTGTGAGAGTGTGAATGATAGTATTAATGGTTTTACAGGGAATAAAAAAAAGATGAGCTAGATGCAATGAGTGAGATCGCGTTGTTGAATGGTGCGATACAAAGGGCAAAACAGCAGCTAGAGCGCATGAGCAAAAGTTGACTGAATGAACTAACCAATAATAAAAAGTATGACAGGAAAAATAGGCATATGAGTGTGAACATGAACAAAATGAAGGATAGAGTGCTGTATGGAGACTCGTTAGTACGAGATGTGTTAGTAGAGGATTTGACAAAATCGTACCAACCTGGTGCAACCATAAAGGATGTAACTGAGTCTATTAGAGAGCAAAAGGAAAGGGTGAAAGAAATGATTGTTGTGGCAGGTACGAATGATTTGAAAGGAGCTAAAATGGAAATGATAGAAGACCTGAATGAATTGTTTGAGGTTGCAAAGGAAAAGAGTGAGAGAGTTAGAATGATTAGTCTTTTGCCACGGTATGACAGTGAAATGTTTAAAAGGAGGCCATGATTGTGAATGACTTTTTGCATGGGTTATGTATGACGAGTGGTGTGGAATTTGTGGATGTGTGGAGTGAGTTTGATGGGCGAAAGGATCTATATAAGATGGATGGCTTGCATTTGAATGGTATGGTGTAAGGAGACTTGAGAAAGTGTTGCTGAATGTAGTGGATGTGCAAATTCAGGGAAACTAGATTTATTAAGGGGGAGGGTACATATATAGTCCTTTGGGAGGCAGTTGAATGTATGAATGAATATAATATGCCCGAGCGAATGAGGACAACAAATCAGAGTTGGATAGTTAATATAAGGCATCAAGGTAGGGTTAGGGCTAATGGGGGTCTTAAATTCATGTACACTAATGCTAGGAGTATTAGGAACAAGAAGGAAGAGTTTTTGGCCATGGTTGGCACTTCCAGACCACCGGTTATTGGTATTAGTGAATCAAGGCTGACTGTAGATGATATAGCTAGTGGGATTGAATGTGATGGATATAGTGTGTTCAGGAATGACAGGGAGAATAAAATGGGGGGAGGAGTATTGTTGATGATAGCTGATGAGCTACAGCAAAGGAGAATAGAAGTTGAATTGGTGGATAGAGAAAAGAGCACATTTGAGGCCATTTGATGTGAGATTGTGGCTAGCAGAACTAAATATACAATTGGGTGCTGCTATAGACCAGGTGATGGAAAAGATGGTGGTGACAGTATGCACAAGCAAATAGAAGAAATGAGTGGAAGGAGGGTAATTATTATGGGAGATTTCAACTATGGTCGCATTGATTGGAGTGAGGAGAGGACACACGGGAGGAAGAATTTGGATTTTATGCGGTTATTAAGGGATAACTATCTGCGACAGCATGTAATGGAAAATACTAGGGGTCGACTCGAGTGCTTGACCTATCAATTACATCTGAGGATTTGGCTGTAACAAATATGACCACATTGCCACCAATTGGTGAGAGTGATCATAGGGTCTTGACTTGGAAGGTGGCTAAAGGTGTGGAATTTTCAATTAAGACAGGGTACGTGTGGAATTATCGGGCAGGAAAGTATGACAAGCTTAGGAGTTTGATTGGTTCAGTGCCATGGCATGTACAACTGCAAGGACTAGAAGTTGATAGTGCATGGGAGGCAGTTAAGAAGTGTTTGCATGAAGCAATGGCTGACTGTATACCTAGAGTCCGAATAATAAATCAAGTAGGGGTTAAATGGATGAATAACACCATTAAGCTTGAGCTGCAAAAAAAGAAACAACTATGGAGGGAATTTAAGGAGAAAGGTGACCAGCAGGCACATGAACAGTATAAAGTGCAGGCCAGAAGGGTAATGAGTGTGGTAAGAAAAGCAAAAAAGGATTACGAAAGAACATTGGCCATGCAGGCTAAAGAGAATCCTAAACAGTTTTTTAGATATGTAGCAAGTAAAGGAAAAATGTACATGGCAGAATGATTTTAAAGAATGCCGATGGTAGGGAGGTAACTGAATCAGTTGATATAGTTGAGTTACTGAGTGAGCACTTTGCAAGTATACATCAACCAGGTGGTGACATTGCAGAAACGAATAAATCAGTAGATTATGCGGGAATTGTGGTGAATGAAGTGGAGGTGAGTAGTCTATTGCATAACCTCAATGTCAATACATCCGTGGGATTGGATGGTATACCAGCTCGTGTCATACAAGAAGCAGCTAAAGAATTGTCAGTACCCTTGACCATTTTGTTTAATTTGAGTCTCGGGTCTGGGTTAGTCCCGAGGGGTTGGAAAGAGGGGAAAATAGTTCCACTGCATAAAGGTGGTTCCAAGACTGCTGTTGTAAATTACCGACCGATTAGCATATCAGCAATCATTGTCAAGGTTTTAGAGAAATTAGTCAAGAAAAGAATACAGGATTGGATAGATGAAAATGGGATATTGTATGGGGGACAACATGGTTTTGTGAAGGGTAGATCATGCCTCAGTAACTTGCTCACGTTTTATAACACAGTGACGGCTGAACTGGATAGGGGTAATGGGTTTACAGTGATACTACTGGACCTTGCCAAGGCCTTTGACAGGATACCACATGGAACCCTAATCAGTAAACTGGAGCAGATGGGGATAGATATAGGGTTGGTGAGATGGATAGGAGGGTGGTTGAAGGAGAGATACCAGAGAGTGGTTTATTCAGGAGTGGAGTCTAAAAGACGGCTTGTGACTAGTGGTGTGCCGCAGGGCTCTGTTCTTGGACCACTGCTTTTCAATTTGTTCATCAATGATATAGGAAAGGATTTGAGAGGAAGTGTTCACTTGTTTGCTGACGATGCAAAGTTGGGTAGAGCAATTGTGTGTGCACAGGATGTCAAAATTTTACAGGATCATTGGGATAGTTTGGAGGACTGGGCTAGGAAAAATGGATGTCAATTTAATGTGGCAAAGTGTAAGGTTATGCACTTTGGGGTGAAAAGAATAGCAGCAGTATATCGCATTGGTGGAACCGTACTCCAGGAGATTGATGAGGCCAGGGATTTGGGAGTGTTGGTGGATAGGGAATTGAAGTTTATGGGGCACATTGCAAAAGTGACTAAATCAGCTCATCAAATCACTTGGCTTCTGAAAAGTACTTTAACATGCAGAGACAAACAAGTTGTTGTTCCTCTGTATCGAGCCTTGATAAGACCCCATCTGGACTACTGTGCCCAGTTATGGGCACCAGGGTTTCTTCGTGATGGGGAGGAAGTGGAGAGGATCCAGAGACGAGTGACCAAGATGATAGCAGGTCTGTGTTGAATGAACCTTATGAGAATAGGTTGAAGATTTGTGGGTTGCAGAGATTGGACGATAGGCGAAGGAGGGGGTGATATGATTGAGACATTCAAATTACTGAGGGGTTTCTATAAGATTGATCCAGAAGATATTTTTGAAAATATGACTGGTGGTGGGAGGACTAGGGGCCATGCATGGAAGCTGTGCAAGAGCGTGGTTGACAAGGGTGTTAGAGCTTGGTGTTTTACTTGGGGAGTGGTGAATGAGTGGAATAAGCTTCCAGTCTGTTGTGGGTGCTATGACCGTGAATGAGTTCAAGGCAAGGTATGATAGATACTGTGTCAATGTCGAATAGTTGTTCTTGACATGATGTTAGGGCCTCCCTCGATGAGTGTCGACTCCTTGGAGTTGCCCGGAACAGTAATAATAATAATAATATATAACGTTATGTAAACATTATGTAATAATGTTAATATGTAATACTTTTGATCAATTATTGTTTTAATAAACATACATTTCTCTTAGTTATAAAAAGAAAGTAGTATATATATTTTTTAACTTTTGCAACCAAACCTTGTTTTTTGTACTAGTTCTTTGTTTCGTATAACAGGAATTCACATAACACAGCATTTTTTAGGAACCTAATGACCGTGTTATATGTTATACATATATTATATGTTACCTGTATTTGGGGAAAAAAAATATATATATGTATATATTAAAATGAAACCCATTAAAAATTTGGAACACATATAGAAAATGCAATAAAAAGAAAAACAAATAGCATACAAATCATTCTTCCAAAAACATACAGAAGAAACATAAGAAATCTGCAAAAACAAAAGAAAAATAGCTTAAACAGAAACCTCACCAATATTTTTGGGACAGATTTATTAATAAAATAGAAGATATACATGGAAGACAAGGCATAGCCTACAAAATATTAAGAACATTAAACAATGAAGAAGGGGTGCTTAATGGTCAAAGCTGTATAACTGAGAGGAGACCTCCACATAGCCTTTAAAGGAATGCAGAGAACCGACCAGGGCTTCTGACCTAATGTCCAATCCTCACCTTCTCGTGGTGCACCCTGTTGGGTATCTACTTTGATACTGAACGAACGAGGATGGGCTGGCAATTTGGGATTTAGCCGACCAAATTGTATTCTTATTGGTTAAACCAAAATAAAAAATGATGGTACAACATGACAAAATTTCATGCCGGCTGGGGCGTCGCCCAGTTAAACAAGGCCCCCGTTGTTTTCGCCAGGGAACCAGGGCGAACAGCGAAAAGTCAGCTACTGGAACAAATCTGAAAACAAACCCCAACTCAACATCACCAGTGTTAAAGATCGGTACTATCAACATAAGAAGCCTGAATGGCAAAGAAATGGAGCTAGCTGAGGAATAAGATAAGTACCAGATCGACATAATAGGGGTAACTGAAACAAAAAAGACCAAAACTGGTGAGATCTTTCTGAGCAATAAATACAAAATGTTATATTCAGGCAATGACAATCAAGGAAAAGGAGTAGCCATAGTATTCAACACAAAATACAAGGCTAATCTTCATGAATGGCAGTCAGTCTCAAGTAGAGTAATGTGGGCAAATATGAGAATGGGGAACTGGACAATGAGACTTATTTGTGCCTATAGTCCCACAGAAGGTTCTACTAAGGTAGAAATGGAGGAATTTTTTGACGCTTTAGAAAAAGCAACTGACACAATGAAAAAGGAAAAGTTGGTCCTTGTTGGGGATCTAAATAGCAGAGTAGGAAATGATTGTGAGACATACAAAAATATTTTGGGAAAATTTGGAGAAAAGAGCAAAGCTAATAATAATGGCAAATATCTGTTGGATTTCTGCTCAGGACATGGACTGGTTATTACTAACACCATGTTTCAACATAAAAATGTGCACAAATTCACATGGAGAGAAGAGGCTAGGAATAAGAAAACTCTCATTGACTATGTTATTGTTGATAGTGATGTTTTCTTCCTGGTACAGGACACCAGAGTGTACAGAGGATTTGAAATTGGAAGTGATCACTATTTATTTAGTCTTGAGCAGGATAAAATTGAATATCATATTGAAAAGAATAACATGTAAGAAAGTTTTAAAGCGAATAAAAGTTGAGCAGCTCTCAGATGTGAACTGTAGACTAAAATACAGAAAGATTATTGAAAAGAAAATGAAAGAGTTTGAGAACAGGAATCAAACCTTGGAGATTCAGTGGCAAACTCTGAAGAAAACATTGATTGATTCTACCAGAGAGGCATGTGGTGAGGTTGTGTGCAAGGATAAAAAAATCAGAACTCCCTGGTGGACACAGGAAGTTAAAGAGGCAGTGAAGGAAAAGAAGAAAGCATATCAAAAGTTCCTGGCAAATAAGTCAGCTTTTTCTCTTACAGAATACAGAGACAAATGTAAGTAAGCTAAACAGTGTGTAAAACTAGCTAAACAAAAGTCATGGAGGACTTTGGCAAGAATATAGAAAATAAATATCAAGAAGGTGGCAAAATATTCTGTTGGTTATTGAAGAAGCTTAGGAATGGAGGAAAGAGTGCTGTAAAAGGAGTTAGAGATGATAAAGGTGACATGAAAACAGGAGAAAAAGATATCCTTGAAGTATGGAGTAATTACTTTGAAAAACTGCTAAATGAAACAAGCAGTGATGACAGCACAGTGATAAAAAAACATTGACCAGGCATGCAGTCAGGAATACATATCCATACTTGAAGTAGAAAAAGCCATAAAAGGCTTGCAATGTGGAAAGGCAGCAGGAGTAGATGATATTCGACCAGAAATGCTGAAGTATGGTGGTATAAAAGTCTTACAATGGCTGCACTGCATAGTTCAGAAAGCCTGGACTGAGGGACGAATTGCCGATGATTGGAGTAGAGCTCTCATAGTACCCATATATAAAAAGGGAAATAAAACTGAATGTGAGAATTACAGAGGTATTTCCCTACTGAGTGTTCCTGGCAAGATCTATGCAAGTATACTTGAGAAACAGTTGAGAAGAATTGTGGAAGAAAAGCTTGGTGAAGAACAAGCTGGATTCAGGCCAAATAGAGGCTGTCAGGATCAGATCTTCACTTTACGACAAATAGTCGAGAAAGCATGGAAATATAACAAAGATCTGTATTTAAGTTTTGTCGATTTGGAAAAGGCATATGACAAGGTGCCAAGAGTGAAGCTATTCAATACGCTGCAGTTATATGGTGTGAATGGGGCATTATATCAAGCAATACTTAGTCTTTATTTGAGTTGTAAGTCAGCAGTTAGAATTGAAGGAAGTACAGGAAGATGGTTTAATGTTAAATCTGGTGTGAGACAAGGATGTACATTATCCCCTCTGTTATTCATTATCTATATGGATCACATTATGAACGAAAGTGGTATTAAACCTGATATCAAAATTGGAGATGTTAATGTCAGCTCTTTGCTTTATGCAGATGGTGTTATACTTCTAAATAAATCCGCTACAAGTCTTCAAGATTTTCTGACTAAATTGAATAGCTGTTGTAATAGATATGGTATGAAGGTCAGCAATAAAAAGACAAAGACAATGAAAATAGGCAGAATCATTGAAAATGTCAACTGTGTTGTGAATGGAGAACCTGTGGAACAAGTAAAACATTTCAGCTACTTAGGCACAATTTTTACTGAAGATGGTAAATTAAATATAGAAATAGACAACAGAATCAGCAGAGCTGGTATGGTGGGAAGTCAATTGAATAAATTCATATGGAATAAGAGAGAAATTAGTCGGAACACTAAATTAGCTGTATACAACACAGTGTTCAAACTAGTTTTAACTTATGGATCTGAGAGCTGGGTCAGAAGTAAAATACGTGACCAAAGACTAGAGACCGCAGATATGAGAGTCCTGAGAAAGATTAGAGGCATGAACAGATGGCATCAATGGCAATATCATATTAAAAATGAAGATATTAGGAAAGAACTTGACATTGTCAGCATCCAGGAATGCGTTAACAGAGCTAATCTCAGGTGGTATGGTCACTGAAATAGAATGGGAGAGGAAAGATTAGCAAAACAAGTGTTCTCTGTGAAGTTGGCAGGAAAACGACCCAGAGGAAGACCAAGATATAGGTGGATTGATACGGTACAAAGTGCCTTACAAGACAGAAATATAAAAAAACCTGATAGTCTTGAAGTCTTGACAGGTAACAGACTGATTTGGAGGAAAATTGTAGATAGGAAGTTAGTAATGAAGTAAATTTTTCATGTAGTACTGTCATATCCTGTACACCCCTTGAGGGTACATGGTAGGAATTTGATGATGATGATGATGATGATGAACAATGAAGAAAGAGATGCAGCATAAATCAACATAAATGACAAGACAAGAGAAACTATGGATAGAACACAAGAATTTATGGTATGACCCAAATTTAATAAGAGAAAATAATAATAAAGAAATCATTACTGATACAGAACCAGTTAGATTAGAAGAACTATAAGAAGCAATAAAGATATTAAAAAAAAAATTAGAAAATCAACCAGATTAGATGGCATAAATACAGAGCCAATTGGAAATATGGTAGAGAATGTTTACATCACAGATTCTTGCAATTAATAACTGCTGGAGGAAATGTCAGGTTCCATCAGATTGGTCAAAAGCTAAGGTTATATCTATATTTAAGAAAGGAGTTGGAGATGATCATGGAAATTACAGAGGAATAAGTTTATTAAATACAGGTTACAAAATTTACAATACAAAATCCTGAATTAAAGACTTAGAAATGTTGCAAACGGTCTAGTCTGAGCAAAATGGTTTCAGACATGGAAGATTGTGTTTAGACAAGAATTTAATTTAGAGATTCATCTGGCCTTTATAGATTATGAAAAAGCTTTTGATAAAATACACAGAGAAAAAAATTATAGAATATAATGAAAAACAAGGATATCCATTAGATTTGGTACAAGCTATAAAAAGATTATATAAAGATGTGATAGGATTATTAAAATGTGGAAAACAAACATTATCCGGTTAACCTGAAGAACTGTTATGGAAATAGAAAAATGCTGTATGCAGATGAGCAGATTGTATTACAAGACTGTAAAGATGACCTTCAAATATCAGTTTATGAATTAAACAAAATAAGCCAACAATAATTTCACAAAAGAAAAAAAAAAGTCATGGCATTTAAAGGTTGGGATCATGTTATGTCAAAAAGAATCATAGAAAATAAAATGATAGAACAGGTGGCACAGTTTAATTATTTAGGCTGCATAAGCTTAAAAGTTATTTAAAAAAGCACAAATATGCCTTAGTAGAACTTTTATTTTGAGGAAACTTGTTTTTGGCATCCTTCATGGATACATAAGCTTTATTCATGTTCTCCCACATCACTAATTTTTATCAGTGTTCTAATGAAAGAGGCTTTTTCACAGTAGAGTGATTTTATAGCACGTGTTTTGTGTCTGACAAGTGATATATAGGCTGGTACATTGTGCCCTGTGATTGGAAAAGGCCCGAGTTCAATTCCCATCATGACAAGAGGAATCTTTATGTGGTCTTTTTCAGTTGAAGGTGAGTTAGCCAATCACATAGGGGTAGAAGGATTTTTTTCTCCTGGAAACTCGGATTTTTCATCCCGCATACAGCAAATCTGCCATCAGAACACATGCAATTTATAGATAAAAAAAAATAGTGCTATTGGTGGTGATGGCGGTAGATGGCATTGATGGTGGTGTGTGATGGAAGAATTAAACAGTAGGGGTAACTGTGAGGTGTGTGGTAGGATGCACTCCCATGATGAATCCTTGGAGGTGTTGCATAATAATACATACATACACTATATAGAAAAATAGACATTGCATACATTTCAGTGAAATAAATATTTTCCAAAAAAAAAAAAAAAAAATCTTGAGAAAAATATTTATTTCACTGGAATAATTTCTTCTTCTTATTCAGTATGTATGACTTCATATAGTTTGTAATTCTTTTAAAATGTTAATTTCCAGTGAGGAAATTTTGTGATTGTCTAAGAAATGAGTACACTTCTTAGACAGTTTTAAGAAATTGTCTAAGAAATGTTTTGTTCAGTAGCATATTAGTTGCATGTATAATTCACAGGCTGAACTCACTGTGTCGTGCTGTTTTTTTTTACTTTTTTTATTGTTATTTACTAATAATTTTTTCCTGCTTTACAGAAATATACTAAAATGATTCATATTGGATGCATTACTGTTCCATTATCATTATGGTTATTCTCCAGTTAAAGAGTTTATTCAGTCTACTTCCTAGGATGTCTTTACAAGTATCAACAGTAGATGCTCACCAGCTGAGAAGGCTAACTGGAATAGAAGGTATAGAAGGCAAGAAAAATGATATTCTCTATCATCCTGTTAGTGGAAAAATGTCAGCTGCAAGTAGAGTAATTTATTTTGGTGGTGATATACAGGTAAATATTATATTAACATAATGAACATAACTATATTTTCTCTATAATTAAACATAGTAATTTAATAATTACTTTATTAAAAGAATTGAATCCTTCAGTTATCTTCACTTTTTTTTTTTAAAATATTATTTGATTTTATAATTTCCATTTTTTTATATTAGAAGTGTTTCAATAAAAACTGTATTGCAATATGAAATGTTTTGTATTTTGTTTATGCTTTTGACTGAATATAATACTAGTCTGTTTTAGTAAGGTAAAGTTTTCATTTGAAAATAAAATTTACTACTGTTCCATTCTCAAACACTCTACCTTGTAAATCATGCTGTCATAAAAAGTCTTTGGAGAAACAATCAGTGATGCAACTTATTTACTTCTGCCGAATATGTATTTATATCATCTGCAAAAGGCAGTATTTTTATTTAGAGTGGAGCAAAATAGGTTTCAGTTTAGCATTATTTTTTTACACTATTGTAGCACTATTTTTTTTACAAGATTCTGATATGGATTTCAACTCTCATTACATAAAAAAAAAATGATAACACAAGCACATGTGTGTACTATATAGAGAATACAAAAGGAATATGTGTAATAAACATCTGTGATATCATTAATATAGATATAATTTTTAAAATCATTTTTCAGACCAAACAAATTTAATTTCACAATGTCTTTTTCCCTATCTATTTTCTACATGTAATTCTTCACTCAGCATATTATTTTTTCTTTCATTTATTTGCAAGAAACAGTTGCAGAAATAATTTAGATGGAATGAAGATAATTGGAAAGAAAGAATTAAAAAGGAAAAAAAAAACCCTTCAAATATCTGCATAGTTGTACACGACATGTGTTGGATCTTCACACTTTTTTTTTTTATTAAGGCAAAACTACATTTTATTATCTTTATTAAGATAATAAAGATAATAAAATGCACGTGTTTGTGAAATGCACGTCTCAGTGAAGATCAGGTATGCATAAAAAAAAATGAGATTTTGCTGTGTGTGGAATGACTGATCTTCACTGAGTTGAAGACTCCAGAAAAACATGTTACGTCGTTGTTTTCTTAAATATTTTATCTCTATTGTTCTCCTTGTGCCTACTGAGATCTGGCTTCTAACCTGACTTTCTGGGGCCGTTTCTCTCTTCAAGCTCTGACGAAATTTATTTGTTAATGCTGCACCAGTCAGAACTCTAGGATAGAAATTCTTATCTAAAGAAACTTTTCCAGAATTCAAGTAATACCTTATATAGATTAAGTAGTTAGGTAGATTGAGTTCTCAGTCATGGCCTTGACAATCTTAAATTCCCCTTTTTTCCTCTAAACATAGGTTTGATATTTTCGCGAGTGGTAAAATTCAACCTCTTACTCAGGTATACATGGGAAAACACATTTATTATTTATCTAAGAACATTACAATTTAAACAACACATATAATCAAGCAAATCAAGGTTAATACTAAAATACAAGTAAAGCAGGGTAATAATAATCAAACAGACAGACTATTCAAATACACTCATGAGAATCTTATGTTCATCTATATCACAAACATGGATGTCGGTATTAAACTAGATTACTGCTATTAAAGCCCATACATGTTAAGAGTCATCATACAAGATCTAACACATACAACAGGACTACATGGCGAGGCCTGATGTGACACATCACCGAGCAATGGAGTGACCACATGGCATCTGTAGATATGCAGTGAACATATGATGATGTTTTTGAATTACTCAAAGGTGTAAAATTTGTAAGAGGAGGACGAAGCTTACTTCCTTTGATTATAAAATTCTCTTTCCCATCGTAAACATGGGCCAAAGAGTTATAATTTTATTGAAAATTATATATTAAAATCTTTTAATATTATGTATAAAAACTTGCCTACGACGTCAGTTCACACAAGCAAAACAGACGAAACTCAGAAAACAAAAATAGCATCTCACGACAAATGACAACGTTCAATTGGATTGGTTGACACAATAACCAATCTCAGCTTCTAGATGCTATTGTTTATGAGCTCACCCTACCTCGCCTCTGAGCAGTTGAAAACTGCTGAATCGCTAATAATTTGACCTATTGCGACATCTGTACATCTTTTCAAAGGGCTCAAAGGTGTATGTAATTTGAAAGCTCACCCAAACATTGCAACACGAATGTGATGCAGTGTTTACTCATTGAAAAGTGTCCTCTTCATGAAGTATTAGTATATTGTATTTACTTTTAGGAATTGCTCGAAGACTGAATGCAATTAGGGGAGTCTTTAACATGAACAAATGCAAAAATATAATATCAGTGATATTGCTATTCTGCGGAAGAGCACCACACACCTGGAATATTTGCCCTTGATATACATAAATAATTTTGTAGATAAACACTGATCTGTATATCTGTTAGTGTCTCTTACCATAAATTCCATTAGGTCATCAGTTAGAAATGCAGAGTACAGTGCAGATGGATTTTCTGCATAAGTGATGTGTAGATGTGTAGTGTATCTTATCTCTTATCTTTACCATACTCCTGAACTGGTACTGCCATGGTACTTAACAGATGATTTGAGACCCAAACTATCAAAACAGTATCGATCAACAGATACATCTCCTTGAAAGCATCAGACAGAGTGCTCACAGCTGACTCAGGCAACCCATTTCATTCATTCATCACTCTCCAAGCAAAAATTCTTGTCCTTCCCTTATCCTGTTTCTAGGGGTTCTTTTGAAACTGAAAATTCAGAAACCTTACTTTGTGCAATGTCTTCCTTGTCAGATGAGAAAGTACTCTGTAAATATAATACCTGAACTGAAATCATCATCTTAATTATTCATTACAGCTACAAAAATTTGAATTTCATCAGATGTGGTGTTTTTCTTTTTGACAGTGGTTCAGGAAACTCTTCATTGGAACTTGTGGATTTCCCATATATGTTTCTAGTTTGTTGGCTTTCATCAGATGCATTCTTATAGAATATAGAAAGATTCATTTTCAGTTAGGAATAGATAAATTTTTACTCTCCAGATATATACTGTCTGAAGAATGCAAGCAGCTGTCCCTAAATAGTGAGCAACACGTCCTCCCCAACAGCCACTATACTGCAGATGCAAGAAAAATAAGCAATTTTATTATATATAGAGACATTTGCGTCTTTGTAATATATTTGTCAACAAATAGTGCAATTAGAGACAACTGGGATGAAATGGACACTACCTAATGAAACGTGCCTTCCCACAGAAACTATGCTGCATATACTCAAGCAAACTGTCTGTTGTACTGCCAAACACAGCATCTAACTAAAAACATTTGGCCGAACATTTGTCCAAATTTTCAGTGAAAGTTGGACAAATGTTAGGCCAACATGAAATAAGGGTTTGTTCAATTGCATTTGGAATTTTTGATGTCATTAAGACAGATTGCAAATGCTAACTTCAAATAAAATTCTACCAAAAGAGTTGCAACTAAAATGCCATGTAAATTTTGTTAGTGAGCCTGCCCGATGCAGAAGCAGCACACATACAGTAATGAGAAGTCCCTTGGATATGATAAACTTGCAAAACACTTTCCAATGCAAATGTGTTAACAGGTCTCTCTATGGCTATGGCGTTAATTATCCTGCAGTTTGCTTGTGAGGTCACAGCATTAGCACTCTTCACTGATACCATAACAACTGTTACTTAACTGTTCCTTAATTACTTGTTGGTTGTTCACACATATTGAAATAATTTTGCAATATTGCAGTTTTTGTGTTCTTGAAAATATAATTTTTTAATATACAATTACATTAATTTTTAAATCAAACTAGTTTTAATGAAAAAAAATTTCTCAGAATTTCATCATTGTTTAAAATAAAGCATTTGGAATGACATTTTATTCCATTGCAGTATTTTGCTGTGAAGTTCAATGTGAATTTGCTCATTGTTAGTATGTGGCATTTTTAACAGTTACAATTTAAAGTTGTAATCCAGAGTTGAACTTGCTCATGGTCAAATTGAGTAGTAATCTGACTGTTCACTGTTGTTAATAATGGATACAGAGACATTTATTGATTACTGTTAACTCAGTTTCTTAGCTACATTCTTAGAGCCAGTAGTACTTTTATTATTATTGCACGGGCACCAACATGGAGTCCTAAGACTCATTGTGAGAGACCCAAACTATCAAAACAGTATCTATCAACAGATACCTCTCCTTGAAAGCATTAACAGACAAAGTGCTCACAACTGACTCCTCCAGCAACTCATTCCATTTGTTCACCATTCTCCAACCAAAAATTCTTGTCCTTCTTTTACCCTATTTCGAGGGATGACCTTTTGTTAATATTTCAGCTGGGTGCTGAAATATTTCCTTTGTATTAACTCTATAAAATCCTTTAAGAAACTTAAATTATATGTTTAGTTTAATCCTTTATCAAAGTTTAAGCAAGCAAAGCTTGTGCCTAAAGTATCTTCAAGACTAGGGCAACTCGTGGCAAAGGTGGACTAAGTTCACGTCACTTTCCTTAGTATCCCATAATGCAAAGCACATCTCCTTGCGGACATGTATAATGCTATGCATTGTGGGAAGGGTCACTACCCAGACTGGTTTTGACCTTTATTAAGATATCTTCAGTGGGAACCAGACCCAGATGTGTATAGTTATATATAGTTTAATCCTTTATCCAAGTGTAAGCAAACAAAGATTGCGCCTGAAGTATCTTCAGGACTGGGACAACTGGTGGCAAAGGTGGACTAAGTTCACATCACTTTCCTTAGTATCCCACAATGTAAAGCACATCTCCTTGCAGACATGTATAATGCTATGCATTATGGGAAGGGTCACTACTCAGACCGGTTTCGACCTTTATTGAGATCTCTTCAGTGGGAGCCAGACTCAGAGGTGATCCAGAGTAATTTAATAATGTGTGACACCTTTTGGCAACTGGCATATGGAAATATGAGTTCTGCATTGCTTCAACCTTGGGTCTGGCTCCCACTGAAGAGACCTCATAAAGGTCAAAACTGATCTGGGTAGTGACCCTTTCCATAATGCATAGCATTATACATGTCCTTGCGGACATGTATAATGCTATGCATTATGGTAAGAATTCCTTATTATCCCATAATGTAAAGCATTATGGGATACTAAGGAAAGTGATGTGAACTTAGTCTACCTTTGCCACGAGTTTCCCTAGTCCTGAAGATACTTCAGGCACAAACTTTGTTTGCTTACACTTGGATAAAGGATTAAACTAAATATATAATTTATAGTCTAACCAAGTGAAAAAAAACTTCCAAGAAACTTAAATGTTTCTATCATATCCCTCTTTTTTTCTGCTATCAACCAAGTTTTGCAATCCAGAAACCCTCAATCTGTCCTTATAGGGAGTTGTAGGGCGGGTGGTCGAAAAGTTCCCACCCAAACTTCTGAATTTGCTGGCAGTTTGAGCTGCAATAAACTCATACATTGTCATCTAAAATCACGATCCCTGATTGGCTAAGAGCGATGCATATCGCTGGCCATTAACAGTGCAGGTGATGAGACCAGCAGGACCAAGCCCCTCAGAAAAGAAAGGTTCGATAATGAATTCCGCTGTAAAACCACACCAAACAGTGACCTTCAGGAAATGAAGCGGAATCTGTTGCACAACGTGCAGGTTTGTGGTTGCTTAAATTCTGCAGTTATGATTATTCACATCACTGCCCAGATGGAAGTGATCTTCGGCACTTCAGAAAATGTTCCATGGCCAGTCATCCAATTTAGTCCAACTGCACTTACGGATTTGTCTAATGACTGTGCAATACCGTGATGTGCTGCTGCTTCCTATGACATTTTTCCTCCACTGCCATTCCTCTACATAATAAAAACCTAATTATTACTAAGGCCAGGACATCAAAGGTTGAGCAGTTGTAATTCATGATAAGAACAATTATTTTAGAAAACTTCAAGGGTCTCTAACAGAAGTATTGTTAGAGACCCAACTCAATTACAAATCAGTAATTACAAATCATCATTTTGCTCCAAGACTGTATGGCCTTCCTAAATTGCATAAAGAAAACAATAGGTTATGATCTGTTTTTAAGTGCATAGGATGTCCTACATATACAGTCTCAAAATACCTATATAATCTTCTTTCTTTATTTACTGGAAATTCTGCTTCCTTCATAAAGAATTCAGTAGATTTTAAGATTATCCTTACACCCCACTTATGGGTTTGTCTTTACAGATCTTCTAGTAAGTTTTGATGTACTCTCACTTGTTTACTCACTCTCACTCGTTTACAAATATCCCTCTGACAGATATGATTGAATTACTTTATAAAGACTTTCCTCCTAATATTGTAAAATTATTTGACTTTGTCATTAATTCAGGATACTTTAGCTGCCAGAACAAACTGTATAATCAGAGGCAACAGCTATGGAGTTACCCTTTCCCCAACTCTAGTTAATTACATCATGGAACAGTTTGAAAAACATATTCTGAATATATTTTATCTAAAGTAATCGGTTTGGTACAGATACATAGATGTTGTGTTTGCTGTATGGAATTAATTGCCTGATCTTCCCAAATTTTTTGAAAAAATTGTTTCAGTAAATTCACGCATCAAACTTACCCTGGAAGTAGAAGATAACACTTGTCTTCATTTTCTGGATGTTCTCATTCTACATCAACCAAATAGTAAGCTACAGTTCTCTCTCTATATATATAGAAAACCAACGCATACTGGTAAATATGTTGATTCTAATTACATCATGACCTTTGTCAGAAATATGGTGTAATCAAATCTTCAGTCGAAGGAGTTTATAAAATATGTTCTACAGATTATCTTCTAAACAAAGCACTATTTACTATCAGAACTACCTTTATCCAGTTCACAAACTTAATATGTTCCTTATCTCACTAAAGACAAATATTCTCCTCTTACAGAATGGTTATAATGAAAAAAACTATCAAAAAATAATTAATAATTATGGCCATTGTTTTAACCTGTTTCAAGAAGAAATCACCGGAATTTGTATTCCATATGTTAAAGGACTTTCAGAAAAAGTAGCAAGATTATTTTGACAGATTAACTTGCAAGTGTCTTTCCATCCAGTTCACAAACTTAATATGTTCCTTATCTCGCCTAAAGACAAATATCCTCCTCTTACAGAATTTCCTGCATTGCTGCTTATGTTATTATGGACAAACTGGTTGTTCTGCACAAATCCGTCTTGAAGAACATTAGGAATACATTTCACTTAAAGAACCCAACTGGTTTAGCAAGCAATGCATTATATACAAAACACAGGATTCGGTGTAACAAAACCAAAGCGTTACACAAAAGTTATTTTCTTCTGGAAAGACTGTACAAGGAAAGCTTTAAAGTAAACATTCACAACCCAAACCTGAACAAAAGCGACTGCCTAAAACTTTCTTAATTTTGGGAAGTTATAATGACTAATATGCACCATTCATGTGTTCCTTAATTTGTAATTAAATTTTTTGTTTATATTTAATAATAATTTATTAACTAAATTATTGTATTATAATATAATTTATTTTGAATATCAGCAGTGCACATACTATTACATGCTTTAAACTGAATTGTTGGTCTCTTTTTTGTGTGTTTTCCTATAATTATTTAAATTAAATTAAGGTGATTCTGGTAATAATATTTTATGATAATATCTTCCTACTATGAAAATGTTTTGAAGCTTAATTATATATCAGCAATTTCAACAGCATCTGGCTTTGCATTCCTTTAGTTTATCTTGGGATATCAGATTATAAAATTTTGGATTTTTTATTTTGTTTCATTTTTAATGTTATTTGTTGAGTATGAATTGTTTCTACATTATATTAATTGCCTTAATGATGGCTAGTTACAGAAGTGTTGGTGGTTCCCCTCCCAAACCCATCTCTCAGGTTTGAGTGAAATATCTGTTATTCAGTTCATTGTTGAACAATGCATAAAAAAAGGATATTCATCTGCAAGATAAGGAAATATCCATTGAGTTAAATCAAATGGCATGTCAGGCAGTGGCAGAAAAGTTTTCTTCTAATACATACATACATACATAGCTCATAGCAAAAACATGATGTTAAAAAAGAGAATCATGATGTCATTAGATATTAACAGAATTGAAGAATTTAAAATATTTTAAGTTAAAACTTTGAAGGAAAACACAGATCTAATCCAAGAAGTTGGAAAATTAAAATAAGAGTTCAAAGTAAAAGTCTTAATATGTTATAATAAGGAAAAGAAACATATATATATCATTATAAATTCAGATCTAAGTTCGTAATCCAGGTCACAGCTTCAGGAGCCGCTTGTAAGAAGTCATTCCAGTCATTCTGATAAGCACGGAAGGTGCATTCTTTTACAATATATTGCATAGTCTGTCGTGGAGCACCACAGTCACATTCTGGAGATGTGTTTGTCTGTTCCATTTATAGAGTATCTCCACATGTGCCATGATTTGTCTGAATTCTATTTAGTACCGTCCATGTTTTGCGAGGTAGATCTGATCCTGTGATGATTTGATCACCTTTAAAGATGTTATGCAAATGTTCTTTCGTATTTTCCTTCCATGCTTCTTCCCACTTTGATAAAGGATTAAAATTATTTAGCACTAGTTCTTCTGCTGCTCGTAGTGATTAATGGCGAGATTTCAATCTATTGACGTTAAGAGTTGGGAGATCCTGATGAATAGGTATACCAGCAATTTTTTTTGGAATTCACGGACTAAAGAATTCAATCTACGTAGTTCTGTAGGAATAATGCCTGTTAAAAGAGTTAACCAATATGTTGGGGTCGATCTAATAGAGCCTGTAATTAATCTTAAGGTATTGTTCAATTGAGAATTGATAATCCTTGTGTGAAGGCTATTTAGCCACAGGAGCACAATATTCGGCACTTGAGAATACCAAAGCAAGGACTGTTGTCCGAAGAGTAGAGGCTCTTGAACCCCAGGTAGTGCCACAGAGTCTCTGTAGGATATTATTACGTGTCCTTAGTTTATATGCCAGGTTTGAAAGATGTTGACTGAAAGTGAGAGAACAGTCAAGTGTGACTCCCAAATACTTAGGGAATGTATTATATGGAAGTATAGTGTTGTTCAATTCAATTTTTAGTTTCACATTTGCGAAGTTATTATTTAGATGAAAACAAGATATTACTGTCTTGCTCCTATTTAAACAGAGTCTCCATCTTTTAAAATATTCGTCCAGAATAGTTAAGTCAGCTTTTAGAATTTCTTCTGTGCGGCTTATGCATTTATACTATGCAGTTATTGCTATATCGTTGGTATAACAAAATTTCCTTGATGTAGTGACTTACTGGAAGATCAGATGTATACAGATTGAATAATAACTTAGATAAAACTGATCCCTGTGGCAGTCCGCTATTTAACTTCCTTTCGCTGCTAGCTTTATTACCTATAGTCACTATAAATCTTCTATCTCTTAGCATATTGTTAATAATATGGACTATTGTTTTACATGTGATAATTTTATATAATTTATATAGATGGTCATGTCTCCAAACGGTGTCGAAGGCTGTTGACAAATCAATAAATGCTGCTGATGTTTTTAAACCTTTTTGAAAACCAGCTTCTATGTGAGTTACCAAAGTGAGAACCTGGTCACAACACACACGATTTGGTCTGAAGTCAGCTTGTTTTATTGGGACATTTTTAAAAATTGTGGAGCTTATTCTATTATAAATAAGTCTTTCAAAGAGTTTATAACAACAACTGAGGAGAGTAATAAGTCTGTAACTGTCTGGTTTATGATTAGGCTTACCAGGCTTTAAAATTGAAAGTAATTTTGCTTTTTTAAAAATAGTGGGAAGTTTACCAGTTGTAAGAATGTCAGTATAGAACTTTGTTAACCATAATCTTGCATTTCTTCCTGGATTAATCAAAAATTCTGGATGAATGTTATCAAAACCAGGAGCCTTACCAGGCTTTAATTCCTCTAAGGCTGCTTCAACTTTTTGCTGCGTAAAAGGGTGTGCAAAATTTGAAGTTATAGGTGAAGACTTGCTAAATTCTTTTAATTTTCTCTTTATGTATCTTGTATGCTTTTTATTGATTGAGATACTTGATATATTAATAATATGTATAGCTAGTTGATCTGGGGTGATTCTTGGTTGTTCTTTAATCAAAGGAGCACTACCACCTAGTTTCCTTCTTTACCTTCAACTGTATTTACCCATTTTTTCCTTCGGGATGTATCCAAGTTTTCTAGGAGTTCGTCTGCTGTTTTTGGGTCATTGTTTATCTGATATTCATTATAAAGTAATTCACATTCTTTGCTCCAACCATGGATATAGTTATGTCTAATACCTCTAGGAATACTTTTCTTGGCAGCAAGCAGGACTACACCTATAAATCGATGAAAATTACTACTTATTGGAGATATGCAGCGAATACATTTGTCAAGTTCATTTGAGTATTTATTCCAGTCAGCCTTTTTAAAATTCCAGTGTGGGATAGGCTTTGATCTTACAAATGGAATGGAAATGCTAATGTCAATTAATACTGGTCTATGTTGACTATGAGGAAAGTCAGTTATGATCCTTCTCAGATTTTGCATAGGGTGACCTGAATTATTTTTGCTCACAAGACATAAATCAGGGTTATAGTCTCTTTTCCAGGCCGCAGATCTAAAAGTGCCTTTGTCTTTGGCATCAAAGCTAAGTGAAGTTCGATCCAATCAACAAGTTTTTCGCCATATTCGTTGTTTCGAGCATAATTTCACTGTTCATGGTGACTATTAAAGTCCCCAATAGAAATTGCGGGATGTTCAGCAATAGGAATAATTTTTTCCAGCCAAGGTGATCCAGGTGGCTTATAAATATTTGTAATTGTAATATCTTGAACTTTTATCACTACTGTATGTATGTTTTCTACAATATTTTGAGATAGAAGAAAAACTTCTTTAAGATGATTTCGCACTTATGTTGCTATTCCATATACTTCATGATAAGTTGCACCAGTAGCAGTGTAACCTGGAATGCGACCTCTTTTAAGGAGCTGTTCAGGATCAGCAGCACATGTTTCCTGGACAGCAATCACATCAACATTGTTGGTTAACAATAATTTTGATAAATAATTGCATTTGGCTTTGCTAATAGATTCAATATTTAATTGACAAATACATAGTGTAGGGCCAATGTTTCTAAATTTTGGTTTCTGCAAGTCACTATATTCAATAAATTCAGTAGACATCATGAAATTGGCCAGGAGATCCTTAGGATGGACTGGCTGCTTATCGCTGTTGCTCATTTAGCACCGCCCAGGGGACACATATAGCTTTAGGATCACTATGGACATGAGAAACTTTGTCCCCCTTCTAATAGCAGAAATATTAACCAAAATGAAATAATTTATCTTTTTTTTTTTTTTGGTTTATTTACTCATGTAACTGTTTTTTGTCTACATTATGCCATTACCTGTGTAGATCATTCACTAGTGACGGGATCCTTTGGTTATAAAGATCTCAGTTAATATTGTCCCCGAAACACACATTTGTAAGCTATTTTCAGCTAAGGGTAAATTAGCTGGTCTCAGACAACAGTGGCAAAATTTTTACTTCTCCAAAATAGACATATTGGCCAGTGAAAACATGTGTCGATACATGATGGGAGCATGTCTTAAACTCCTCACCAGTGCACAACCCGACATAAAAAAAACTTTTCTTTATTGCAGAACTCCTATGAAAATTTTCATAAAAAATTATTAGAATGGAATCATAAGAGTTTTACCTGCAAAATACATTGTGTTCTAGTTAATTGGGCCACGTCAGGAAGTGCATAATTTGTCCCAATTGAGCAGCTTTCCCAGTGAAACCAAGTTACATGTCAGGAGTTTAAAAGGTGAATGTACATAAGACAAAATACAAGTTTTGATTTATTGCATAGCAAAATTACTGACTTATAAACTTCAAACAAGTGGTTTTAATTAAACATTTGTCACAAAAATAATTTTTTATATACATATTAACAGTCATGCAGTTCTTAGCAATTAATGATGTAGAAACTCATTGAGTGTTGCATTTCAGTTTTATTGACTGAAATTAAACAAAATCAGTGCAGGTATAATATTTACCTTCCTGCATGAAACAGAGTTGTAATCTAGTAATAAATTTTTTAGTGCTGGATAGTCACTTGTTCTAGCTTGGAAGTATCATCTTCGTCACTTTCTGTTTTACTTCTAATATCTTCTGATGTTTTACTTCCATTTCATCCTCAAAATTTTCATTTTCATTATAGTATGGAAGGCAACCATCAGTGGATGCAAATACTTCATGGTTTCTGATGTGGTTCATGTGTAATGTCCGTTTCCATATCTGGCACACATATATGATTGAATGCTTAAAACCACAGTTCTGTTCAACGTTCACACGGTATCTATCATACCTCGCCTTGAACTCATTCACAGTCATAGCACCCACAACAGACTGGCAGCTTATCCCACTCATTCACCACTCTCCAAGTAAAAAATTAGCTCTAACACCCTTGCTAACCACATTCTTGCCCAGCTTCCATGTATGTCCCCTAGTCCTCCCACCACCAGTCCTATTCTCAAAAGTATCTTCTGAATTAATCTTATAGAAACCCTTCACTAATTTGAATGTCTTAATCGTATCACCCCTTTTCTGCATATCAACTGATTTTTGCAACCCACAAATCTTCAACCTGTTCTCATAAGGTATATTCCATAGACCTGCTATTATCTTGGTCACTCGTATCAGGATCCTCTCCACCTCCTCCCCATCAAGAAGAAACCCTGGCGCCCATATCTGGGCACAGTAGTCTAGATGGGGTCTTATCAAGGCTCAATATAGAGGAACAATAACTTGTTTGTCTCTGCTTGCTAAAGTATTTTTCAGCAACCAAGTGATTTGATGGGCTGATTTTGCCACTTTTGCAATGTGCCCCTAAACTTCAACTCCCTATCCATCAACACTCCCAAATCCCTGGCCTCATCAATCTCCTGGAGTCTGTACTTCCATCAATGTGATATACTGCTGCTAATCTTTTCACCCCAAAATGCATAACCTTACACTTTGCCACATTAAATCAACATCCATCTTCCTTAGCCCATTCTATCTATCCCAAACTATCCCATTCTATCCAAATCATCTTGCAAAATTTTGACATCCTGTGCACTCACTATTGCTCTACCCAACTTTGCATCATTAGCAAGCAAGTGAACACTTCCTCTCAGATCCTTTCCTATATCGTTAATGAAGAAATTGAAAAGTAGTGTTCCAAGAATAGAACCCTGTGGCACACCAGTCACAAGCCATCTTTTGGACTCTACTCCTGAATAAACCACTCTCTGATATCTCTCCATCAACCACCCTTCTATCCATCTCACCAATCCTATATCCATCCCCATATGCTGCAGTTGACTGATTAGAATTCCATGTGGTATCCTGTCAAAGGCCTTAGCAAAGTCCAGTTGAATCACTGTAAACCCATTACCCTCATCCAGTTCAGCCGTCACTGTGTTATAAAATGTGAGCAAGTTACTGAGGCATGATCTACCCTTCACAAAACCATGTTGTCCCCCCATACAGTATCCCATTTTCATTTATCCAATCCTATATTTTTCTCTTGACTAATTTCTCCAAGACCTTGACAACGATTCCTGATATGCTAATCGTTTGGTAATTTACAACAGCAGTCTTGGAATGTCCTTTATGCAGTGGAACTATTTTCCCCTCTTTCCACCCCATCAGGACTAACCCAGACCCGAGACTCAAATTAAACAAAATGGTCAAGGACACTGACAATTCTTTAGCTGCTTTACGTACGACATGAGCTGGTATACCATCCAATCCCACAGATATATTGACATTGAGGTTTTGTAATAGACTACTCACCACCTCATTCACCACAATTCCTGTATAATCTATTGGTTCATTTATTCCTGCAATATCACCACCTGGATGATATATTCTTACAAAGTGCTCGCTCGGTAATTCAACTATATCAACTGATTCGGTTTCCCTCCTACCATCGGCATTCTTTAAAATCATTCTGCCGTATACATTTTTTCTTTTACTTGCAACATATTGAAAAAACTGTTTGGGATTCTCTTTAGCCTGCATGGCTAATGTTCTTTCGTAATTCGTTTTTACTTTTCTTACCACACTCGTTACCCTTCTGGCCTGCGCTTTATACCATTCATGTGCCTGCTGGTCACCTTTCTCCTTAAATTCCCTCCATAGTTGTTTCTTTTTTTGCAGCTCAAGCTTAATGGTGTTATTCATCCATTTAACCCCTACTTGATTTATTATTCGGACTCTAGGTATACAGTCAGCCTCATGCGAACACTTCCTAACCGCCTCCCATGCACTGTGAACATCTAGCCCTTGCAGTTTTACATGCCATGCCACGCCACTGAACCAATCAAACTCCTAAGCTTGTTATACTTTCCAGCCCGATAATTCCACATGTACCCTGTCTTAATTGTATATTCCACACCTTTAGCCACATCCCAAGTCAAGACCCTATGATCACTCTCACCAATTGGTGGCAACGTGGTCATATTCGTTACAGCCAAATTCTCAGATGCAATTACTAGGTCAAGCACTCTCTGTCCCCAAGTATTTTCCATTACATGCTGTCGCAGATAGTTATCCCTTAATAATCGCATAAAATCCTGTTCCTTCCTCCCATGTGTCCTATCCTCCTTCCATTCAATGTTACTATAGTTGAAATCACCCATAATAATTACCCTCGTTCCACTGATTTCTTCTATTTGCTTATGCATACTATCTCCACCATCTATTCCATCATCTGGTCTATAATAGCACCCAACATCAGCACCCAGTATTTTGTTCTGCTAGTTTCAATCTCACAATAAATAGCCTCAAATGTGCTCTTTTCTCTACCCTGCAGTTCCACTTCTATTCTCCTTTGCTGTAGCTCATTGGCTATCATCAGTTACACTCCTTCCCCCATTTTATTCTCCCTGTCACTCCTGAACACACCATACCCCCTCACATTCAATCCCACTAGCTATATCATCCTCTGTCAGCCATGTTTCACTAATGCCAATAACCTGTGGCCTGGAAGTGCCAACCAAGGCCAAAAATTCTTCCTTCTTGTTCCTAATACTTCTGGCATTAGTATACATAAATTGCAAAAGCCCATTTATCCCATCCCTATTTTGATGCCTTATACTAACTATCCCATTCTGATTCGTAGTCTTTCGTACTTGTTTGGGCATATTTACAGACATTCATACACTCAACTGTCTCCCTAAAGTCTGCATATCTACTCCCCCCCCCCCTTAATAACTAGTTTCCCTGATTCTGCACATCCACTTCCACTACATTCGACAACACCTTTTCAAGTCTCCGTACACCAAATCCATTCAAACGTAAACCATCCATCTTATATAAATCCTTTTGCCCATCGAACTCACTCCACACATCCACAAATTCCACACCACTCGTCCTGCATAATTCACGCATAAAGTCATTTGCAATTATGGCCCTCCTTCTATACTCTTCACTGTCATACCGTGGCGACAGACTCACCTTCCTAACTCTCACTCTTTTGCTATCTCAAGCAATTCCTTCACATCCTTACTCATAGCCATTTTGTCTCCTTTGAAATCATTTGTACTTGCTACCACTATCAATTCTTTCACCCACTGCTTTTGTATTCTAATTGACTCACTCACATCCTTAATGTTCACACCAGGTTGGTACGATTTTGTTAGTCTCAACTAACACACCTCTTACTAAGGAATCTCCATACAACACTTTCTCTTTCATTTTGTTTACACTCACTATCATACTCTTTTTTTTTTCTATCATACTTTTACCGTTTATCAGTCGCTACTCTCAGTAAACATTTTTACCAACGCTCCAGCTGCCGATTTGCTCTGTGTATCACTCCGCGTAATCGAGTGAACTCACTCATTGCATCAGTCTCATCATTTTATTCTCTGATAATTCATTCATTTGTTCTGTATGTTTACCTTCATTTTCACTTTCAACGCCAATATAATTCCAATATAATATGATTGAAGCATAAATTTAACGTCATTTTGAATATTTGTAAATATGACTCAGAAATTAAAAACTACAGATCTACATTTTGCAGTGTTATTTAAATGATGTATATAGTTTGAATAGGTTGGACCATAGTGGCGGCCCATACTTAAGCACTGCGACACTGCAGCACCCCCAAGGAAAACATGAAAAAATTAAATTTTGTTTGTGTTTATAAATAATAACAATGCTTACAATATTATATAAATGCAGTACAACATGTTAAAGGTTACAGTTTATGTTTCGACACTGATTGAATAGTTAATAATTGGAATTGTTCGATTAATGCTTTAGATTACGAAACAAATGCACTGCGATCTAATGCCGATATTCGTTTGCGCTTGTCATTGAACATTACGTCATTCCCACACTGCTCAAACGGCAGTGTATTTTTAGTATGCTTACACGCATTATTTCTGTGAGATATGAAACGTTTATTATTGGTGTGTGTGTGTGGTGAACTATTTTTTGTAAATATTATTTTATTTTGTTAAAATAATATAATTATTTATTTATTATAGATACAAGGCTGAATTATGACGAGTGTCACTGTTGAAAATATGAAAAGAATTATATTTTTTCAATTATCATTACACGATACAAATGCACTGCAATGTAACGCCAATATTTGTTTGCGCTTGTCATTGCTATTGATACGAAACTTTTATTATTGGTGTTTGTTCGTAGTGAGGATGAAATATTTTTAATATGTTAATTTATTTATTAATAAATTTGTTACTGATTAGGATTTGTTTTTGTATATGCAGCATCTCCACTTAAAATTTTCACCAGCCACCACTGTTGCACCATCAAAGTATTTTAGACATTTTATGGAACAGTAATTAAAATCTTGGAATACATGCTGCTCATTACACTGGTATTATTCATTCAATATTTCTGCAATTTACATTCAATATTTCTGCAGTGACTAGTATTTGTTTGGTTATCTTTTATAGTAGAATTGGTACAGGAAATTTGAAGAACAGGAGCATGTAGCTGAGGACTTAGGCACTTAACTTCCTACCACCGCAGAGAATGTCCATACTCCATGGGTGATCTTGACATTGCACCCTTGTAATTAGTGCCCTTGCACATTAGTATATGCTTTGTTATCCTAATTTTTTTCAGAATTTTTATATCTTGACCTCTAATGTTGAATGAAATGTTTTATTTCCAACACAATTCCAGATTCATCAAATTCCTGGCATGCACCCTCAAGGGGTTTACAGGATAGTATGATAGTACTACATGAAGAACTTAAATCATTAGTAACTTCCTATCAACAATTTTCCTCCAAATCAATCTGTTATGTGTCAAGACTCCAGCATTATCAGATCTTATATTTCTGTCTTCTAAGGCCAATCCACCTATATCTTGGTCTCCCTCTGGGTCTTTTTCCTGCCAACCTGGTAGAGAACACTTGTTTTGCTAATCTTTCTTCTCCCACTCTGTTTGAGTGACCATGCCACCTGAGATTAGCTCTGCTAAAAATTCCAGATTCATAAGTTAAAATTGGTTTGGACATCGTCTGGTATAGAGCTAATTTAATATTTTGACTAATTTCTTTCTTATTCCATATAAACTTATCATTGACTCCTACCATACCAGTATTGCTTTCCATATTTAATTTGCCATATTCACTAAAAATTGTGCCTCAATAGGTGAAATGTTTCACTTGTGCATGGTTTCCTCATTCAGGTTGTGGCTGTCTTCAGTGCTCCTGCCTGTTTTCATTGTCTTATTTTTGTAATTTTATTGCTGATTTCATGCCAAATTTATTACAGTAGTTATTCAGTTTTGTTAAGGAATTCTGGAGACTTGTGCTGGATTTACTTAACATATAACATCTGCATAATGTAAAGAGCTGAGTTGAATATCTCCAGTTTTGATATCAGACCTAATGCCACTTTTTTCATTATGTAGCCCACACCCTTGTCTTACATCTGCTTTTACATTAGACCATCTTTCTATACTGAATACTGGCTTAATAAGTTACATATAGATTGTATTGCTCAATAGATATGTCATCTACACCAGTGCTACCCAAACTTCTGGATGTCAGGGCCCCTATGGAAAAATTAAAATATTTCATGGCCCCCCCCCCCCTCGAAAAAAAATTATAATATCTACTATACTATAAAATGGCAAGCTGAAATTGGAAACGGATGTGACATCGGCTTGAAATGGATACAAGCTGTAAAAGCTGTAACGTTTTTGTCAAATTATTTGAAATGTTTTGAAACTTAGGGGCTAAATAACAATTTAATATGATGGATGTGTTTCAATACTGCTACAGAAAAAGTCAATATCAAGTGAAATTTGAAACTGCAATTCTTAGATTTCTGCTTTGAAATGAAACTTATATGAATAAGCATATATTTACTAATATTCATTAAGTGCCAAAATATGCAGGAAGCAAAATTTGTGAACCTGCACCAATGTGCGATTTTTTTTCCCATTAAAATATAAAAAATAACGAAAAAGAAAAACATTTTTATCATTTCATGGCCCCCTCAACAAAACCTACCGCCCCCAAGGGGGCCGCAGCCCACAGTTTGG
The DNA here is from genome assembly GCF_054136105.1 of Typopeltis vanoorti. Taxonomy (NCBI): domain Eukaryota; kingdom Metazoa; phylum Arthropoda; class Arachnida; order Uropygi; family Thelyphonidae; genus Typopeltis; species Typopeltis vanoorti. Next base: position 111,388,458 of record NC_143561.1, read on the forward strand.
GAAGCACTGGTCTACACTATACTGAATACTGGCTTAATAAATTAAATATAGACTGTATTGCTCAATGAATATGTCATCTACACTATACAATTATATAGTTTGAAGGTATTTTTTCTTGCTCCTTATCATGTGCCAATTCCAGATCTGCAAAACTTAAATACAGATCCATTTTATATTTAAACCAGCTTTGATTTCTTATCTGCTTCTCTTAACATGTATATCTGATCCTGACAACTATTTGACTTGAGCCCAGCTTGCGTTTGTCAAAGTTTCTCTTCCATAATTTTTCTTAGTTTTCTTACGTATGCTTGCATAGATCTGATAACAATCAGTAGGAAATTTTCCTGTAACTCTGATGTTGTGAACTCTATTCCAGTAAAGCTCTCTTATAGTATGCCCATGCTTTAGAGATCTCCACTTGGAAACTTGCCAAGAATAGTCGATTCATGCTGAAGGGAAGAAAGAAATGAAGGACATATGAATTGGTCGCCAACGCGCGAAATCACTTGCTTTATAGGTAAAATTTTCCAACTGTTATACAAGCAACATAGTTATCTACAATGATCATAAAACAGAAGTTAATTTTCCGACATGTAATAATAAAGAACTCATCCAACAATACGGATTGATTACCCTATTATTGTAATGGATTCTCCTTCTGTTAACATGTGCAGAAGTGTCGAAGGGTCTCTAATCTGTGGGTGAACTATAGTACCCAGTATGCAGTACAGTAAGTATTAAACTTTTATACCTTCATATTTGAGCATTTATGCTTGAATACAATCTACTCCTTTTTTTTTTGCATTTCAGGTTTTTCATGGCTTTTTCTAACTCAAGTATTGATATGTATTCCTAATTGCATTCCTAATGATACCACTATTCCCATATTTATAAAGAATATCTTTATCTTCAGTTTTCATGTCACCTATATCATCTCTATAGTATACTACATCAGGTAAAGTGAATAGGCATAAAATTTTGTTCTGATATATCAATATATGTATAGTGTGTATGTGTGTTGCATGTGCTTATGCTATAGAAACTTTCATCTATCACTTAAGGTTTGTGATTTGTGATACAGAATTTATGAAAAAAAAATTAAATTTAACACAAAACTTATATCTTAGATTCTACTATATTACAACACTTATTAATTTTTTTTTTGTAATATTTCATGTAATGTAATCAGTTTCTTTCAATAGGATTATCCAGAAATTATGCAGTCTCATCGTGACAACAAGCATCATGTAAAATGGAATTTGGAAAACACAGCATTGCTACTTCATCAGCGTTTTCCACAATCTGAAATTTTTATTATTAAGCCATTACGAATGCATTTGAAAACGTTTAGTTGTTTTGACAATTTTGTGTCTGGAAATGATGTTGGTGCTCCAAAACATAGCATGAGTACAGATATGTTAAAGCATTTTAAGTTACTGATGGAATGTGCCATAACCACAATAGAAGAATCTAAGAATAAGACAGTTTGTGATAAAGATGAAGTAATCAGAAAATCCAGTGTTAATCAACTACCCATGATATTAATAGGTTTTAGTAAGGGCTGCATTGTTCTGAATCAGTTTTTGCATTCTTTGTCATCATTGGATGGTTGTCAAGATGATGAACTTACAGACTTTGTAAGTTTGATAAAAACAATTTACTGGCTAGATGGTGGTCATTCAGGGGGATCAAATACTTGGGTAACAGATAAGACTTTAATTCAGCTACTAGTAAAACATGACATTGAAGTGAAAATTCATGTTACACCATATCAGGTTTCTTGTATGTTAAGACCATGGATTGGTAAAGAAGAGAAAATATTTAGAGAAACTCTAAGAAAAATGGGTGCAAAAGTTGAACGAACATTGCATTTTGAAGATGAATCTCGTTCATTAGAACACCATTTTAGAGTTTTAGAAGATTTTTAAAAAATAAAAGGAATATGTTCTGTCTTTTAAAAAAATAAGGATTTTTTTTATATTGCATAACAGTGTTAGCATTACTAATCAAAGTTGTCAGTTTTTGTTTTCAGCATCTGACTGTAATTTAAATTTAGTAAAATATTAACAAAATTGATGTCACTATAAACACTGCATGTTTTGTCTGTAGTAATTTTCTTTTCATGATACGATGAATGGATTTTGATTTGATTCTTTAATAAAATATGCCAAACAAATTTGAGATTGGTCCTGTTTGAACAGTTTTGATTCGTAATTTCCACTTTAACTGTGCCTTATGAGGATGGGGGGTTGAGAAGTTGTGATAATCACCATGAAGGAAATGAGGTAGAATCATCTAATTTACACATTATTCTACATATTCCCACAATGAGTTATACCCTTGTTAGAAAGCTGCTGAATCATTTGCAATCCTCTGAGAAAAGTCTTTCCTTGTTGCACAAAATCATTTTTGTTCAGGTGTCATATTTTCGTCCCCCCCCCTCGTATAATGCTGAACAGTATTCTACTTCTCTTCTAATAATAATAATGTTAATTGCCAAATGCAATGCCCACTAGCCTATTCAAATCATTCTGTAAGTACTGCATATCAGTAGCATTCTTGATTACCCTACCTACCTATCTTTGCATCTCAAATAGCTGTATGTTGCCTGTCAAATCCTTCCCAATTTCATTAATGTACAGATTGAATAACAATACAGACTAATGTACAGACAGAATAACAGTGGACCAAGGACTGATCCTTGAGCTACATCATTAGTTATCTTAAATCTTGCGGACTCGCATCCCTTGTATATCATGTTTTGATATGTCAGTCAGCCATCCTCTTAACCATGCTAATATTTTATAATCAAAACCCATATTCTCCAATTTATGCAACAGTCTTCCATGCTCTATTCTGTTAAAAGTCTTAGCAAAATCCAAAAGTATCGTGGTGTATCGTCTAGTTCAATGGTATCATTATACAATGTGAGCAAGTTGATAAAATATGACCCTCCCTTTGTAAACCCATGCTGCTTGTTGAAAAGTACAGATTCACTGTCAATCCATTTTTGAATGCAAGCACTAACCAATTTTTTCAAAATCTTCACTACCACTCCAGAGATACTGATTGGTCATTAATTGGATAATCAGTCTTTGCACCACCCTTGTGCAGTGGGATTGCCATATGTTCTTTGTATTCCTATGGAATCCTCTAATCCGAGACTGAAATTATATAGCCTGGTCAACGGAATAGCCAGTTCAGCTGAATACCCTTAACACCCATGCTGATATCCCATCAGTCCCTATTGCTGAATTCTTATTCAGTTGGTGCAACAGCTCTAATATCTGCTATTCATACCTGAGTTTCTCCAGAAGAGGCAGTGAACTTAATGTTTCACACACCTGGTTAATTGCTTTTTAAGTGCTAATTTTACCAAAATGGACACTCATTAGTTGAACAACCTCTTCTACATCTGTCACACACCATCTGCAATCAGAAGAGTTATTCTTTCATACTCATTCTTTTGCTTGCAGCATATCGATAGAATTCTCATGGGTTGTCTTTAGCTTGCAGAGCCAGTTTCTTTTCATATTCAGACTTATCTTTACATACAACATTGTGTTTTTGGCCTGCTGCTTATAATTTTCCTTATGGCGACTACTCCTTCCACATAATCTGTCTTCTCGTATGAATCTCTTAATAAGTTTACACAGCCATTTGACTCTTACCCTATTTATTCTTTGAACTCTTGGGACACATTCTGATATTGCATCATTTAAGTATTATTTAAATGCTTCCCATGCACTGTCAATATTCCCATCCAGCAACCGATACCATTCTGTTGAACTTGGTCTTAATTTCCTGCTTTGTAGTTTAGCATGTAACCTTTTCTGAATGGAACATTCATAAAATTGTCACTTTCCAAGTAAGTACTGCATGATCACTGTCACCGACCAGAGTTTGGTGACAGCAGTCGTGAACTTGAGTTACCGAATTTATTGAGGAGTTGTGGGACAACTCCCTGAAGGAAGTTGTCCTGCAACAACTCAAATTCAGTTTCATTCTTATGAGATTTTACTGCTACTCAATCAATATATTTCGATAATTAAAGTCTCCCATTATGATTACTCGTTTCACAGCTATTATCTCTATTTTGAGATGCATTTCTTCATCACTACCAATGGATCCAGCAGGTCTAACAACACCCCCACTATGTAATTGATCTTGCCAACCACTTGGCCATCTGGCCTGGCTGGCTGAGTTGTTAGCATATCTGCTCTCCAACCAAAAGGCTGTGGGTTTGAATCCCGCTGTTGACATGGATATTTGTGATTGTCTGTGGAAAAACTAGTGGTGGTGGTCGGCGGTAGATGGTGTTGGTAGATTGAGTGGAGTGGTGGAGACAGCTGTAGAGCAGGTGCCCTCCCTCAATGAGTCTTCGGACTCCCTGGAGGTGTCATGTAATAATAATAATATTAATCTTGTTACATTCCACCACACACCAGATAGCTTCAATTTCACTGCCACGTGAAATGCTGTTACTAGTACTAAAAGCATAGGTCTCAACCAGATTCAAGTCATTCGATATAATCAGTAGTTGGAAGTTTTCTTTTACAGATAGCTAAATGTAAAAAAAAAAAAAAAAGTGTAACCCATTGGCGAAGAACTTCCCTTAATGCATAGTATTATACATGTCTGCAAGGAGATGTGCTTTGCATTATGGGAGATACTAAGACTAGGAGTGATGAGAGCTTGGTCCATCTTTACCACAAGTTGCCTCAGTCCTGAAGATACTTCAGGTGCAAACTTTGTTTGCTTACACTTGGATAAAGGATTAAATTAAAAATTTATTATCAGTAGCATCTTATCCTTGCTAAAAGCACAACCATATACACTCGCCAGCTAGTATGTCTGATTCTGATAGCAAGGTCTCACTAATGCCTACAATATGAGGTCCTGACATATTGACCTAGGCAACAAACTACCCATTTTTTTTCTGATACCCTAGCATTCATATATAGGCATAAGCTACTTGCATGTTCTTTTGTATTACCAGTTATTATGTCTGATTCTGATAGCCAGGTCTCACTAATGCCTACAATATGAGGTCCCAACATTGACCAAGGCAACAACATTCATGTATAGACATAAGCTACTTGCATGTTCCTTTGTATTACCAGTTAATATGTCCGATTCTGATAGCCAGGTCTCACTAATGCCTAAGTCTGAAGTTCCAACATATTGACCAAGGCAACAAACTAACTCTACAGCTTTGTTTCTGATACCTTAGTATTTGTATATAGACATGATAAGCTACCTGCATGTTCTTTTGTATACTCTTGTCTGCATTCTGCATGACAGTTAAACAACTTGCAGATTTCTTCTCTACTGCCAACGAACAGATGCAATCATTCTCTCCTCGTAATCATTTCCACGATAATGCCCATTCCCTTCAGTAGCACAATTATATAGCATTGTTGCTCTTACACACATTCTCACTATTTCTCCCATTATAATTTAGATTCCCTGACTGTTAAGTCTCATACCAGTTATTAGTTTTTCCAAGACTACAATTTGCATTCAGGTGTAGGCCATGTCTTATATAATTCTAATCTTCCCTCAAACTCTTTCCACACATCAAAAAATTTACATCCATTCCTTCTACACAGCATTGGATTTTGCGATTATGGCCCTGATTCTTAATTCATTTTTGTCATATCGAGGTAATATACTTGCTATTATCACTTTCTCACTCTTGACTCTCGCCTCTTCCAACAACCCTTTTATGTCCTCTCACTAGTTAAGTTAGCACCTACTACAGTTAAGATCTCGTTTACTTTTCTTTTCAGGTTTTGGGTTACATGTCTATATTTTTAATTTTAGCTTCTGGAAAACTTGATGTTATAACTCGCTCATCAACAGCATGTTTTATGATAGTTGCCATACCGAATAACAATTTTTTTACAAACAATGTTAGCTCATTCCATGCTTTTTTGTTTCTTATTTTACTGCTTAATAGTCATTTCCTTCCCCAGGCATATGCGCTTCACAACCATATGCCTGGGGAAGGAGTGTCCTAGGTTCGATTCCCGTCGGCGACGGGAATCGACGAGCTTAAGGATCTTCCTCAGCCATAGCCAAATTAGCCGGTCTTGAGCGTGGACAGCAGGGTTTCCCCCCCCCCCCCCCCCCAGTTTATCTGGGTTTTTCATCCCACAAGCAGGCAAACCGGTCCCATGAACACACTGATCTACAGCCATAAATACTTAACCCCCAGGAGGGGGATCAACTTGCCCCAATAGGGACGGGGGAGAAAAGGGAGGAAACTCCATATGAATAAATTTCCTCCCTATGTTTATTCAAATACCTCGACTTTTTTTGTAATTCCTACGTCGTCTGTCTGATAATCTGTTTTTATTTTGCTATTTTGGAGGTTAATTCATTTTCAATAACCTTAGCATGACAAGGTTACTGGATCGTTTGTAGTTTTGGGATGTTTCTTTTAGTCGTGTGTTTCCAGGCTGGTGAGGCATAGGTTAGTTGAAATCTTATCACTGATTTGTAGAGGATAATTTTGTTGTTTCGTTTAGGAGTTGTTCCTGTTCAGGAGTGGATATAGCTGTGCTATGGATTGGCTTTAGTGGAGATACGTGTGTCTTGAAGTTTTAGGCTTTTATCAAGCTGAACTAGATATTTGACTGATTTGTGCTGAGGGATGATTTTTCCGAACATTTGTATGGTTGTATTTGCTTTTGATTTCTGTCTTGAATAGTATTTCGGAGCATCTTTCTGGATTGATTGAGATGCATCATTTGCTGTACCAATTCTGCAGTTTGTTTGGCAAGTTATGGTTGGAGGGCTCTGGCTATGATCGTGTCATCAGCCTAGAGGGCAGTGATGGATGGGGAGAACTTGGGGAGATCTGCCATGTATGTATATGGAGAAGAGTAAGGCAGACAGTAAGAGAGCCTTGGGGGAACTCCAGCCATGATTGTTCTTTCAATGGATTAAATTCCATTTCTTTTTCTATATTTTCTGTTCAGATATAATTTGAGTAAAACTAGTTGTAATGGGATTCCTACTTGATGTAGCTTGAAAATTATTCCATAATGCCAGATTCTGTCAAGTGCCTGACACTGGTTTCCTTAGTCAGGCACTTGGAACACGATCCTTAGTCAGGCACACGATTTTTTATTAAAAAATGTAGTTAATTTCATGTAAAAGCATATATATACATATTTCGAACTTTATCATAATAAATAATGTTCACAAAAGTTTTGAATAAAACAAATACTTGTTAATTAATGAATCCTATAATTTATACTTGATTTTTTTTATGGGTACGACTTGAGCAACCTTACTCTAATTAAAACATATCTAGTATTTCACAGGAAAGGCTGGTTAGACTGTCAATGATCGAAATAGGTGATATTTGCGAGAAACTAGAAACAAGTGAAATTTTGGATGAATTTGATTCTATAAAATAAAAGTAAACTTTTAAATCATTTGATTTTTAATAAATTTCTTTTTCTATTAAATATTAAACGATTCTTGTCCTTGTGCATCACTAATTATAAGAACAGCAATATGGTGTTTTGACATTATGGCGTCAGAGGGCGCTGCTATCACTCGATTAACTTCTTAGCAGAGTTTGATAGTTAGCAATGCCATATGGTGAAAGAAAAATTTTCGTATGCATATAAGCATTTCCCAGTGAGTAACTGCCGATGTGTGCAGTAATGGTACAATCGAGCTGTTTTTGAACAGAAACATGAAAAAATGCAATTTTTGCAAAAGGCACAAAAGCGTTATTTTCGTGTTTTAAATCAATTGAAGCTATTTGCATGTATTTAAGTATATCTCGTTATATGGCACAAATTAATGCAGAGATTGTTAAAGAACAGCAATACATAGTATTGCTGTTCTTTTTAAACACCATATTATTCACTATACATAGTATAGTGAATAATATGGTGTTTTGATATCATATCGTTAGAGTGCACTGAAATCGAAATAATGTTGAATTTTTTAATAATTTGCATATCACCCGATTAAGCACAGTTTGATAATTAGCACTGCCATATAGCTAAATGTTTTGTATCGTTATAAGCATTTCACAGCGAGTAGCAGCCGATGTGTGCTGTAATGGTAAAATCAAGCTGTTTTTGAAGAGAAAACACGAAAATATGCAATTTTTACAAAAGCACTGAAACGTCATTTTTGTGTTTTTGACACAAACGCTATCAATTGAAGCTATTTGCGTGTATTTAAGTATATTTCATTATATGGCATAATTTAATGCAGAGATTGTAAAAGAACAAGTAATACTTGTTTCGATATGTCGTTAGAGGGCTCCGATGTCACCCGATTAATTTCTTATTAGCAAACTGATGGTTAGCAATGCCGTATAGCTACAGAAAAAGTTTCGTATGGATATAAGCATTTCCTACGAGTAACAGCCGATGTGTGCTGTGATGGTAAAATCAAGCTGTTTTTGAAGAGAAAACACGAAAAAATGCAATTTTTGCAAAAGTGCACAAAAGCGTTGTTTTCGTGTTTTTGACACAAATGTAACAATTGAAGCTGTTTACGTGTATTTAAGTATATTTCGTTATATGGCAAATAATTTAACGCAGAGATTGTTAAAGAACACAGCAACACAGCATAGTGCATTATATGGTGTTTCGACATGATGTGGTTAGAGGACGCTGAAATCGAACTAATGTTGAATTTTTAATAATTTGCACGTCACCCCATTAAGTTCTTATTTGCAGTGTGATAGGTAGCACTGCCATATAGCCTACAGAAAACGTTTCGTATCATAAGCATTTCCCAGCGAGTAACAGCCGACTGGTGCTGTAATGGTAAAATCCAGCTGTTTTTCAAGAGAAAACACGAAAAAATGCAATTTTTGCAAAAGTGCACAAAAGCGTTATTTTCTTGTTTTTGACACAAACGCTATCAATTGAAGCTATTTGCGTGTATTTGAGTATATTTCGTTATATGGCAGATAAATTAATGCAGAGATTGTAAATGAACACAGCAATACAGTGTTTCGACATTATGTCGTTAGAGGGGGGCTGATATCACCCGATTCACTTATTCACCAAGTTTGATGGATAGTAATGCTGTATAGCTATAGAAAAATTTTCTTATGGATATAGGCATTTCCCAGCGAATAGCAGCCGATGTGTGCTGGAATGGTAAAATCAAGCTGTTTTTGAAGAGAACATGAAAAAATGCAAATTTTTGAAAAGTGCACAGGAGCATTATTTTCCTGTTTTTGAGACACCAACACTATATACTTATTTCGTTATATGTGCCATATAACGAAATAAGTATATTTAGTTATATGGCACATAATTTGACACAGATTATTAAAGAACACTGCAATACATAGTATAGTGCATTATATGGTGTTTCAACATTATGTCAGAAGGCGCTGAAAGCGAAGTAATTGAATTTTTTAATAATTTGCATGTCACCCGATTAAGTTCTTATTAGCACTGTTTGATAGGTAGCACTACCATATAGCTACAGAAACGTTTAGTATCGTTATAAGCATTTCCCACGAGTAGCAGCCGATGTGTGCTGTAATGGTAAAATCAAGATGTTTTTGAAGAGAAAACATGAAAAAATGCAATTTTTGCAAAAGTGTACAGAAGCGTTATATTCGTGTTTTTGATACACAAACGGTATCAATTTAAACTATTTGCATGTATTTAAGTATATTTCGTTATATGGCAGATAATTTAATGGAAAGATTGTTAAAGAAACAGCAATACCGTGTTTCGACATTATGCCGTTAGAGGGTGCTGATATCACCCGATTATCTTCTTAGCAAATTTTGATAGCAATGCCGTATAGTTACAGAAAAAGTTTCGTATAGATATAAGCATTTCCCTGCGACTAACAGCCGATGTGTGCCGCAACGGTAAAATCAAGATGTTTTTGAAGAGAAAACATGAAAAAAATGCAATTTTTGCAAAAGTGCACAAAAGCGTTATATTCATGTTTTTGACACAAACGTTATCAATTGAAGCTATTTGCTTGTATTTTAGTATACTTCGTTATATGGCATATAATTTAACACAAAGATTGTTAAAGAAAACTGCAATACATAGTATAGTGCATGATGTGGTGTTTCGACATTGTCGTTAGTGGACGCTGAAATCGAACAAATGTTGCATTTTTTAATAAATTGCATATCACTCGATTAAGTTATTAGCCAATTTGCTGTATCCATATAGCTAGAGAAAAGTTTCGTATCGTTATAAGCATTTACCTGCGAGTAGCAGGCGATGTGTGCTGTAATGGTAAAATCAAGATTTTTTTTTAGAGAAAACACGAAAAAATGCAATTTTTGTAAAAGTGAACAACACCGTTATTTTCCTGTTTTCTGAAGCTATTTGCGTTTATTTAATTATATTTCATTATATGGTACATAATTTAACGCAGAGATTGTCAAATAACAGCAATACATAGTATAATGCATTACACGTTGTTTCGATATTATGTCGTTACAGGGTGCTGAAATCAAACTAATGTTGAATTTTTTAATAATATGCATATCACCCGATTAAGATCTTATTAGGACAGTTTGATATGTAGCACAGCCATAGCTAGAGAAAAACTTCCGTATCGTTATAAGCATTTCCCTGCGAGTAACAGCCGATGTGTGCTGTAATGGTGAAATCAAACTGATTTTGAAGAGAAAAGACAAAAAAAATGCAATTTTTGCAAAAGTGCACAAAAGCGTTATTTTTGTGTTTTTAATATACAAACGCTGTCAATTGAAGCTATTTGCATGTATTTAAGTATATTTAGTTATATGGTACATAATTTAATGCAGAGATTGTTAAAGAACTCAGCAATACATAGTATAATGCATTATACTATGTTTGTTTCGTCTCGTATTGTTTCGAATTTTTTTTTCGTTAGAGGGCGCTGAAATCGAACTAATGTTGATTTTTTTTAATAATCTGCATATCACTGATTAAGTTCTTATTAGCACAGTTTTATAGGTAGCACTGCAATATAGCTACAGAAAAAGTTTTGTTTCGTTATAAGCATTTCCCAGCGAATAACAGCTGATGTGTGCTGTAATGGTGAAATTAAGCTGTTTTGTGAAGAGAAAGCATGAAAGAAATGAAATATTTGCAAAATTGCACAAAGCGTTATTTACGTGTTTTTAATATACAAACGCCGTCAATTGAAGCTATTTATGTGTATTTAAGTATATTTCATTATTTAGCACATAATTTAACACAGGGTTTTCAAAAGAACACAACAATACATAGAATAATCATTATACGTGTGTTTCGTCATTATGCCATTAGTGGGCGCTGAAATCGAACTAATGTCGAACGTTTTAAAAATTTGCATATCACCTGATTAAGTTCTGATTAGCACAGTTTGATAGGCAACAACAGGGTCATATACCTATAGAAAAAGTTTCATATCGCTATAAGCATTTCCCAGCGCGTAAGAGGCGACGCATATTGTAATGGTAAAATCACGCAGTTTTTGAAGAGAAAACACGAAAAAATGCCTTTTTTGCATAAGTGCACAGGAACGTTATTTTCGTGTTTTACACACCAACACTATCAACTGATGCTATTTGCGTGTAATTAAGTATATTTCGTAGTGGCACATAATTTAACTTAGAGGTTGTTAAAGAACACAAGAATACATATATAGGGCATTATACATTGTTTCAACATTATGTCGTTAGAGGGCGCTGAAATCGAACTAATGTTGAATTTAAAAAATTGCATATCACCTGATTAAGTTCTTATTAGCACAGTATAATAGTTATCACTTTTTCTATAGAAAAAGTTTCATATCGCTATAAGCATTTCCATGCACGGTAAGAGCCGACGCGTGCTATAATGGTAATATCAAGCAGTTTTTTAAGAAAAAACACGAAAAATTGCATTTTTTGCAAAAGGGCACAGGAACATAATTTTTAGTATTTTACACACAAAAACACTATCAACTGATGCTATTTGCGTGTATTTAAGTATATTTCGTTATGCGGCACATAATTTAACACAGAGGTTGTTAATGAACACAAGAATACAGAGTATAGCATTATACCTTGTTTCAACATTATGTCGTTAGAGGGCGCTGAAATCGAACTAATGTTGAATTTAAAAAAATTGAATATAACCCGATTAAATTCTTATTAGCACAGTCTAATAGTTGTCACTTTTTCTATAGAAAAAGTTCCATATCGCTATAAGCATTTACTTGCGCGTAAGAGCCGACGCCTGCTATAATGGTAAATCAAGCAGTTTTTTAAGAAAAAACACAAAAAAATGCATTTTTTGCAAAAGTTGACGGGATCGTTATTTTCGTGTATTCACACACAAACACTATTAATTGAAGCTATTTGGGCGTATTTAAGTATATTTCGTTATATAGTACATAAACTAACGCAGAGGCTGTTAAAGAACATATCGGTACATAGTATAGAGCATTATAGCTTGTTTTGACATTATGTCGCTAGAGGGTGCGGAAATCGAACTAATGCTCAGTTTTTTTTAAAAATTTGCATACCACCCGATTAAATTCTTATTAGCATAGTTTGATATGTAGCACTGCCCTACACCTATAGAAAAAGGATCGAATTAAAATAAGCATTTCCAAGCAAGTTACAGCCGCGGTGAACTGCTATGGTAAAATAAAGCAGTTTTTGAAGAAAAAACACGAAAATTTCACTTTTTGCAAAAGTGAACGGAAACGTTATTTTCCTGTTTTACACAACACAAACTACCAATTGAAGCTATTTAGGTGTATTTAAGTATGCTTCGTTATATTCCACATAATTTAACGCAGAGAATACAGCAAAACATAGTATAGCTCATTATAGCTTGTTTCTATATTATGTCGTTAGAGGGCGCTGAAATCAAATTAATGCTCAATTTTTTAAAAATAATTTGTATATCACCCGATTAAGTGCTTATTAGCAGAGTATGATATGTAGCACTGCCCTATACCTATAAAACACATTTCGAATCGAAAGAAGCATTTCCAAGCAAGTTGCATCCGCCGTGAACTGCAATGGTAAAATAAAGCAGTTTTTGAAGAAAAAACACGAAAATTTCTTTTTTTGCAAAAGTGAACGGGAACGTTATTTTCTTCTTTTACACACACAAACACTATCAATTGAACCTATTTGGGTGTATTTATGTATATTTCTTTATATTTTATTTAACGCATAGGCTGTTAAAGAACACAGCAATACATAGTATAGCGCATTATAGCTTGTTTCGACATTATGTCGTTAGAGGGCGCTGAAATAGAACTAATTCTCAATTTTTTAAAAATTTGGATATCATCCGATTAAGTTCTTCTTAGCACAGTATGATATCAAGCAGTGCCCTATACCTATAGAAAAAGTTTCGAATCGAAATAAGCATTTCCAAGCAAGTTACATCAGTCGTAATTTGCTATGTCAAAATAAAGCAGTTTTTGAAGAAAAAACGGAAATTTCATTTTTTGCAAAGGCGAACAGGAACGATATTTTCGGGTATTACACAAACAAACACTATGAATTGAAGCTATTTGGGTGTATTTAAGTTTAATTCGTTATATTCCACATAATTTAACGCAGAGAATACAGCAACACATAGTATAGCGCATTATAGCTTGTTTGTAATGAAGCTATTTGAGTGTATTTAAGTATATTTCGTTATATGGCTCATAATTTAACGCAGAGGTTGTTAAAGAAACCAGCAATACATAGTATAGTGCTTTATACCTTCTTTGGACATTATGTCGTTAGAGGGCGCTGTTATCGAACTAATGTTGAATTTTTTAAAAATTTGCATATCACCGGATTAAGTTCTTATTAGCGCAGTTTGATAGATAGCATTGCCCTCTGCCTATATAAAAAGTTTCATATCGCTCGGATCATTTTCCAGCGAGTATCAGCGTATTCGTGCAGTAAGAGTGAAAACAAGCTGCTTTTGACTAAAAAACACGAAAAAATTGACTTTTTGCAAAATTTCACGGAAACGTTATTTTCGTGTTTTACACACACAAACGCTATCTAATGAAGCTATTTGAGTGTATTTAAGTATATTTCGTTATATGGCACATAATCTAACACAGAGGATTTTAAAGAAACCAGCAATACATAGTATAGTGCTTTATACCTTGTTTGGACATTATGTTGTTAGAGGGCGCTGTTATCGAACTAATGTTGAATTTTTTAAAAATTTCCATATCACCCGAATAAGTTCTTATTAGCGCAGTTTGATAGATAGCACTGCCCTATGCCTATATAAAAAGTTTCATATCGCTCGGATCATTTTCCAGCGAGTATCAGCGTATTCGTGCTGTAAGAGTGAAAACAAGCTGCTTTTGACTAAAAAACACGAAAAAATTGACTTTTTGCAAAATTTCACGGAAACGTTATTTTCGTGTTTTACACACACAAACGCTATCTAATGAAGCTATTTGAGTGTATTTAAGTATATTTCGTTATATGGCACATAATTTAACGCAGAGGTTGTTAAAGAAACCAGCAATACATAGTATAGTGCTTTATACCTTGTTTGGACATTATGTCGTTAGAGGGCGCTGTTATCGAACTAATGTTGAATTTTTAAAAAATTTGCATATCACCCGATTAAGTTCTTATTAGCGCAGTTTGATAGATAGTACTGCCCTATGCCTATATAAAAAGTTTCATATCGCTCGGATCATTTTCCAGCGAGTATCAGCGTATTCGTGCTGTAAGAGTGAAAACAAGCTGCTTTTGACTAAAAAACACGAAAAAATTGACTTTTTGCAAAATTTCACGGAAACGTTATTTTCGTGTTTTACACACACAAACGCTATCTAATGAAGCTATTTGAGTGTATTTAAGTATATTTCGTTATATGGCACATAATTTAACGCAGAGGTTGTTAAAGAAACCAGCCATACATAGTATAGTGCTTTATACCTTGTTTGGACATTATGTCGTTAGAGGGCGCTGTTATCGAACTAATGTTGAATTTTTTAAAAATTTCCATATCACCCAAATAAGTTCTTATTAGCACAATTTGATAGATAGCATTTCCCTATGCCTATATAAAAAGTTTCATATCGCTCGGATCATTTTCCAATGAGTATCAGTGTATGCGTGCTGTAAGAGTGAAAACAAGCTGCTTTTGACTAAAAAACACGAAAAAATTGACTTTTTGCAAAATTTCACGGAAACGTTATTTTCGTGTTTTACACACACAAACGTTATCTAATGAAGCTATTTGAGTGTATTTAAGTATATTTCGTATTATGGCACATAATTTAACGCAGAGGATTTTAAAGAAACCAGCCATACATAGTATAGTGCTTTATACCTTGTTTGGACATTATGTCGTTAGAGGGCGCTGTTATCGAACTAATGTTGAATTTTTTAAAAATTTCCATATCACCTGAATAAGTTCTTATTAGCAAAATTTGATAGATAGCACTGCCCTATGCCTATATAAAAAGTTTCATATCGCTCGGATCATTTTCCAATGAGTATCAGTGTATTCGTGCTGTAAGAGTGAAAACAAGCTGCTTTTGACTAAAAACACGAAAAAATTGACTTTTTGCAAAATTTCACGGAAACGTTATTTTCGTGTTTTACACACAAAAACGCTATCTAATGAAGCTATTTGAATGTATTTAAATATATTTCGTTATATGGCACATAATTTAACGCAGAGGATTTTAAAGAAACCAGCCATACATAGTCTAGAGCTTTATACCTTGTTTGGACATTATGTCGTTAGAGGGCGCTGTTATCGAACTAATGTTGAATTTTTTAAAAATTTCCATATCACCCGAATAAGTTCTTATTAGCACAGTTTGATAGATAGAACTGCCCTATGCCTATATAAAAAGTTTCATAACGCTCGGATCATTTTCCAGCGAGTATCAGCGTATTCGTGCAGTAAGAGTGAAAACAAGCTACTTTTGACTAAAAAACACGAAAAAATTGACTTTTTGAAAATTTCACGGAAACGTTATTTTCGTGTTTTATACACACAAACGCTGTCTAATGAAGTTATTTGAGTGTATTTAAGTATATTTCGTTATATGGCTCATAATTTAACGCAGAGGTTGTTAAAGAAACCAGCAATACATAGTATAGTGCTTTATACCTTCTTTGGACATTATGTCGTTAGAGGGCGCTGTTATCGAACTAATGTTGAATTTTTTAAAAATTTGCATATCACCCGATTAAGTTCTTATTAGCGCAGTTTGATAGATAGCACTGCCCTATGCCTATATAAAAAGTTTCATAACGCTCGGATCATTTTCCAGCGAGTATCAGCGTATTCGTGCAGTAAGAGTGAAAACAAGCTACTTTTGACTAAAAAACACGAAAAAATTGACTTTTTGAAAATTTCACGGAAACGTTATTTTCGTGTTTTATACACACAAACGCTGTCTAATGAAGCTATTTGAGTGTATTTAAGTATATTTCGTTATATGGCTCATAATTTAACGCAGAGGTTGTTAAAGAAACCAGCAATACATAGTATAGTGCTTTATACCTTCTTTGGACATTATGTCGTTAGAGGGCGCTGTTATCGAACTAATGTTGAATTTTTTAAAAATTTGCATATCACCGGATTAAGTTCTTATTAGCGCAGTTTGATAGATAGCATTGCCCTCTGCCTATATAAAAAGTTTCATATCGCTCGGATCATTTTCCAGCGAGTATCAGCGTATTCGTGCTGTAAGAGTCAAAACAAGCTGCTTTTGACTAAAAAACACGAAAAAATTCACTTTTTGCAAAATTACACGGAAACGTTATTTTCGTGTTTTACACACACAAACGCTATCTAATGAAGCTATTTGAGTGTATTTAAGTATATTTCGTTATAAGGCACATAATTTAACGCAGAGGATTTTAAAGAAACCAGCAATGCATAGTATAGTGCTTTATACCTTGTTTTGACATTATGTCGTTAGATGGCGCTGTTATCGAACTAATGTTGAAATTTTTAAAAATTTGCATATCACCCGATTAAGTTCTTATTAGCGCAGTTTGATAGATAGCATTGCCCTATGCCTATATAAAAAGTTTCATATCGCTCGGATCATTTTCCAGCGAGTATCAGCGTATTCGTGCTGTAAGAGTGAAAACACGCTGCTTTTGACTAAAAAACACGAAAAAATTGACTTTTTGCAAAATTTCACGGAAACGTTATTTTCGTGTTTTACACACACAAACGCTATCTAATGAAGCTATTTGAGTGTATTTAAGTATATTTCGTTATATGGCACATAATTTAACGCAGAGGTTGTTAAAGAAACCAGCAATACATAGTATAGTGCTTTATACCTTGTTTGGACATTATGTCGTTAGAGGGCGCTGTTATCGAACTAATGTTGAATTTTTTAAAAATTTGAATATCACCCGATTAAGTTCTTATTAATGCAGTTTGATAGATAGCACTGCCCTATGCCTATATAAAAAGTTTCATATCGCTCGGATCATTTTCCAGCGAGTATCAGCGCATTCGTGCTGTAAGAGTGAAAACAAGCTACTTTTGACTAAAAAACACGAAAAAATTCACTTTTTGCAAAATTTCACGGAAACGTTATTTTCGTGTTTTACACACCCAATCGCTATCTAATGAAGCTATTTGAGTGTATTTAAGAATATTTCGTTATATGGCTCATAATTTAACGCAGAGGTTGTTAAAGAAACCAGCAATACACAGTATACTGCTTTATACCTTGTTTGGACATTAAGTCGTTAGAGGGCGCTGTTATCGAACTAATGTTGAATTTTTTTAAAATTTGCATATCACCGGATTAAGTTCTTATTAGCGCAGTTTGATAGATAGCACTGCCCTATGCCTATATAAAAAGTTTCATATCGATCGGATCATTTTCCAGCGAGTATCAGCGTGTTCGTTCTGTAAGAGTGAAAACAAGCTGCTTTTGACTAAAAAACACGAAAAAATTGTCTTTTTGCAAAATTTCACGGAAACGTTATTTTCGTGTTTTACACACACAAACGCTATCTAATGAAGCTATTTGAGTGTATTTAAGTATATTTCGTTATATGGCACATAATTTAACGCAGAGGATTTTAAAGAAACCAGCCATACATAGTATAGTGCTTTATACCTTGTTTGGACATTATGTCGTTAGAGGGCGCTGTTATCGAACTAATGTTGAATTTTTTAAAAATTTCCATATCACCCGAATAAGTTCTTATTAGCACAGTTTGATAGATAGCACTGCCCTATGCCTATATAAAAAGTTTCATATCGCTCGGATCATTTTCCAGCGAGTGTCAGCGTATTCGTGCTGAAAGATTGAAAACAAGCTGCTTTTGACTAAAAAACACGAAAAAATTGACTTTTTGCAAAATTTCACGGAAACGTTATTTTCGTGTTTTACACACACAAACGCTATCTAATGAAGCTATTTGAGTGTATTTAAGTATATTTCGTTATATGGCACATAATTTAACGCAGAGGTTGTTAAAGAAACAAGCAATACATAGTATAGTGCTTTATACCTTGTTTGGACATTATATCGTTAGAGGGCGCTGTTATCGAACTAATGTTGAATTTTTTAAAAATTTGCATATCACCGGATTAAGTTCTTATTAGCGCAGTTTGATAGATAGCACTGCCCTATGCCTATATAAAAAGTTTCATATCGCTCGGATCATTTTCCAGCGAGTATCAGCGTATTCGTGCAGTAAGAGTGAAAACAAGCTGCTTTTGACTAAAAAACACGAAAAAATTGACTTTTTGAAAATTTCACGGAAACGTTATTTTCGTGTTTTACACACACAAACGCTATCTAATGAAGCTATTTGAGTGTATTTAAGTATATTTCGTTATATGGCACATAATTTAACGCAGAGGTTGTTAAAGAAACCAGCAATACATAGTATAGTGCTTTATACCTTGTTTGGACATTATGTCGTTAGAGGGCGCTGTTATCGAACTAATGTTGAATTTTTTAAAAATTTGCATATCACCGGATTAAGTTCTTATTAGCGCAGTTTGATAGATAGCATTGCCCTCTGCCTATATAAAAAGTTTCATATCGCTCGGATCATTTTCCAGCGAGTATCAGCGTATTCGTGCTGTAAGAGTGAAAACAAGCTACTTTTGACTAAAAAACACGAAAAAATTGACTTTTTGCAAAATTTCACGGAAACGTTATTTTCGTGTTTTACACACACAAACGCTATCTAATGAAGCTATTTGAGTGTATTTAAGTATATTTCGTTATATGGCTCATAATTTAACGCAGAGGTTGTTAAAGAAACCAGCAATACATAGTATAGTGCTTTATACCTTGTTTGGACATTAAGTCGTTAGAGGGCGCTGTTATCGAACTAATGTTGAATTTTTTAAAAATTTGCATATCACCGGATTAAGTTCTTATTAGCGCAGTTTGATAGATAGCACTGCCCTATGCCTATATAAAAAGTTTCATATCGATCGGATCATTTTCCAGCGAGTATCAGCGTATTCGTGCAGTAAGAGTGAAAACAAGCTGCTTTTGACTAAAAAACACGAAAAAATTGACTTTTTGCAAAATTTCACGGAAACGTTATTTTCGTGTTTTACACACACAAACGCTATCTAATGAAGCTATTTGAGTGTATTTAAGTATATTTCGTTATATGGCACATAATTTAACGCAGAGGTTGTTAAAGAAACCAGCCATACATAGTATAGTGCTTTATACCTTGTTTGGACATTATGTCGTTAGAGGGCGCTGTTATCGAACTAATGTTGAATTTTTTAAAAATTTGCATATCACCGGATTAAGTTCTTATTAGCGCAGTTTGATAGATAGCACTGCCCTATGCCTATATAAAAAGTTTCATATCGCTCGGATCATTTTCCAGCGAGTATCAGCGTATTCGTGCTGTAAGAGTGAAAACAAGCTGCTTTTGACTAAAAAACACGAAAAAATTGACTTTTTGCAAAATTTCACGGAAACGTTATTTTCGTGTTTTACACACACAAACGCTATCTAATGAAGCTATTTGAGTGTATTTAAGTATATTTCGTTATATGGCACATAATTTAACGCAGAGGTTGTTAAAGAAACCAGCAATACATAGTATAGTGCTTTATACCTTGTTTGGACATTATGTCGTTAGAGGGCGCTGTTATCGAACTAATGTTGAATTTTTTAAAAATTTGCATATCACCGGATTAAGTTCTTATTAGCGCAGTTTGATAGATAGCACTGCCCTATGCCTATATAAAAAGTTTCATATCGCTCGGATCATTTTCCAGCGAGTATCAGCGTATTCGTGCTGTAAGAGTGAAAACAAGCTGCTTTTGACTAAAAAACACGAAAAAATTGACTTTTTGCAAAATTTCACGGAAACGTTATTTTCGTGTTTTACACACACAAACGCTATCTAATGAAGCTATTTGAGTGTATTTAAGTATATTTCGTTATATGGCACATAATTTAACGCAGAGGTTGTTAAAGAAACCAGCAATACATAGTATAGTGCTTTATACCTTGTTTGGACATTATGTCGTTAGAGGGCGCTGTTATCGAACTAATGTTGAATTTTTTAAAAATTTGCATATCACCGGATTAAGTTCTTATTAGCGCAGTTTGATAGATAGCATTGCCCTCTGCCTATATAAAAAGTTTCATATCGCTCGGATCATTTTCCAGCGAGTATCAGCGTATTCGTGCTGTAAGAGTGAAAACAAGCTACTTTTGACTAAAAAACACGAAAAAATTGACTTTTTGCAAAATTTCACGGAAACGTTATTTTCGTGTTTTACACACACAAACGCTATCTAATGAAGCTATTTGAGTGTATTTAAGTATATTTCGTTATATGGCTCATAATTTAACGCAGAGGTTGTTAAAGAAACCAGCAATACATAGTATAGTGCTTTATACCTTGTTTGGACATTAAGTCGTTAGAGGGCGCTGTTATCGAACTAATGTTGAATTTTTTAAAAATTTGCATATCACCGGATTAAGTTCTTATTAGCGCAGTTTGATAGATAGCACTGCCCTATGCCTATATAAAAAGTTTCATATCGCTCGGATCATTTTCCAGCGAGTATCAGCGTATTCGTGCTGTAAGAGTGAAAACAAGCTGCTTTTGACTAAAAAACACGAAAAAATTGACTTTTTGCAAAATTTCACGGAAACGTTATTTTCGTGTTTTACACACACAAACGCTATCTAATGAAGCTATTTGAGTGTATTTAAGTATATTTCGTTATATGGCACATAATTTAACGCAGAGGATTTTAAAGAAACCAGCCATACATAGTATAGTGCTTTATACCTTGTTTGGACATTATGTCGTTAGAGGGCGCTGTTATCGAACTAATGTTGAATTTTTTAAAAATTTGCATATCACCCGAATAAGTTCTTATTAGCACAGTTTGATAGATAGCACTGCCCTATGCCTATATAAAAAGTTTCATATCGCTCGGATCATTTTCCAGCGAGTATCAGCGTATTCGTGCTGAAAGATTGAAAACAAGCTGCTTTTGACTAAAAAACACGAAAAAATTGACTTTTTGCAAAATTTCACGGAAACGTTATTTTCGTGTTTTACACACACAAACGCTATCTAATGAAGCTATTTGAGTGTATTTAAGTATATTTCGTTATATGGCACATAATTTAACGCAGAGGTTGTTAAAGAAACCAGCAATACATAGTATAGTGCTTTATACCTTGTTTGGACATTATGTCGTTAGAGGGCGCTGTTATCGAACTAATGTTGAATTTTTTAAAAATTTGCATATCACCGGATTAAGTTCTTATTAGCGCAGTTTGATAGATAGCATTGCCCTCTGCCTATATAAAAAGTTTCATATCGCTCGGATCATTTTCCAGCGAGTATCAGCGTATTCGTGCTGTAAGAGTGAAAACAAGCTGCTTTTGACTAAAAAACACGAAAAAATTCACTTTTTGCAAAATTTCACGGAAACGTTATTTTCGTGTTTTACACACACAAACGCTATCTAATGAAGCTATTTGAGTGTATTTAAGTATATTTCGTTATATGGCACATAATTTAACGCAGAGGTTGTTAAAGAAACCAGCAATACATAGTATAGTGCTTTATACCTTGTTTGGACATTATGTCGTTAGAGGGCGCTGTTATCGAACTAATGTTGAATTTTTTAAAAATTTGCATATCACCGGATTAAGTTCTTATTAGCGCAGTTTGATAGATAGCACTGCCCTCTGCCTATATAAAAAGTTTCATATCGCTCGGATCATTTTCCAGCGAGTATCAGCGTATTCGTGCTGTAAGAGTGAAAACAAGCTGCTTTTGACTAAAAAACACGAAAAAATTGACTTTTTGCAAAATTTCACGGAAACGTTATTTTCGTGTTTTACACACACAAACGCTATCTAATGAAGCTATTTGAGTGTATTTAAGTATATTTCGTTATATGGCACATAATTTAACGCAGAGGTTGTTAAAGAAACCAGCAATACATAGTATACTGCTTTATACCTTGTTTGGACATTAAGTCGTTAGAGGGCGCTGTTATCGAACTAATGTTGAATTTTTTAAAATTTGCATATCACCGGATTAAGTTCTTATTAGCGCAGTTTGATAGATAGCACTGCCCTATGCCTATATAAAAAGTTTCATATCGCTCGGATCATTTTCCAGCGAGTATCAGCGTATTCGTTCTGTAAGAGTGAAAACAAGCTGCTTTTGACTAAAAAACACGAAAAAATTGACTTTTTGCAAAATTTCACGGAAACGTTATTTTCGTGTTTTACACACACAAACGCTATCTAATGAAGCTATTTGAGTGTATTTAAGTATATTTCGTTATATGGCACATAATTTAACGCAGAGGATTTTAAAGAAACCAGCCATACATAGTATAGTGCTTTATACCTTGTTTGGACATTATGTCGTTAGAGGGCGCTGTTATCGAACTAATGTTGAATTTTTTAAAAATTTCCATATCACCCGAATAAGTTCTTATTAGCGCAGTTTGATAGATAGCACTGCCCTATGCCTATATAAAAAGTTTCATATCGCTCGGATCATTTTCCAGCGAGTATCAGCGTATTCGTGCTGTAAGAGTGAAAACAAGCTGCTTTTGACTAAAAAACACGAAAAAATTGACTTTTTGCAAAATTTCACGGAAACGTTATTTTCGTGTTTTACACACACAAACGCTATCTAATGAAGCTATTTGAGTGTATTTAAGTATATTTCGTTATATGGCACATAATTTAACGCAGAGGTTGTTAAAGAAACAAGCAATACATAGTATAGTGCTTTATACCTTGTTTGGACATTATGTCGTTAGAGGGCGCTGTTATCGAACTAATGTTGAATTTTTTAAAAATTTGCATATCACCGGATTAAGTTCTTATTAGCGCAGTTTGATAGATAGCATTGCCCTCTGCCTATATAAAAAGTTTCATATCGCTCGGATCATTTTCCAGCGAGTATCAGCGTATTCGTGCTGTAAGAGTGAAAACAAGCTACTTTTGACTAAAAAACACGAAAAAATTGACTTTTTGCAAAATTTCACGGAAACGTTATTTTCGTGTTTTACACACACAAACGCTATCTAATGAAGCTATTTGAGTGTATTTAAGTATATTTCGTTATATGGCACATAATTTAACGCAGAGGTTGTTAAAGAAACCAGCAATACATAGTATAGTGCTTTATACCTTGTTTGGACATTATGTCGTTAGAGGGCGCTGTTATCGAACTAATGTTGAATTTTTTAAAAATTTGCATATCACCGGATTAAGTTCTTATTAGCGCAGTTTGATAGATAGCACTGCCCTATGCCTATATAAAAAGTTTCATATCGCTCGGATCATTTTCCAGCGAGTATCAGCGTATTCGTGCAGTAAGAGTGAAAACAAGCTACTTTTGACTAAAAAACACGAAAAAATTGACTTTTTGCAAAATTTCACGGAAACGTTATTTTCGTGTTTTACACACACAAACGCTATCTAATGAAGCTATTTGAGTGTATTTAAGTATATTTCGTTATATGGCTCATAATTTAACGCAGAGGTTGTTAAAGAAACCAGCAATACATAGTATAGTGCTTTATACCTTGTTTGGACATTATGTCGTTAGAGGGCGCTGTTATCGAACTAATGTTGAATTTTTTAAAAATTTGCATATCACCGGATTAAGTTCTTATTAGCGCAGTTTGATAGATAGCACTGCCCTATGCCTATATAAAAAGTTTCATATCGCTCGGATCATTTTCCAGCGAGTATCAGCGTATTCGTGCTGTAAGAGTGAAAACAAGCTGCTTTTGACTAAAAAACACGAAAAAATTGACTTTTTGCAAAATTTCACGGAAACGTTATTTTCGTGTTTTACACACACAAACGCTATCTAATGAAGCTATTTGAGTGTATTTAAGTATATTTCGTTATATGGCACATAATTTAACGCAGAGGTTGTTAAAGAAACCAGCAATACATAGTATAGTGCTTTATACCTTGTTTGGACATTATGTCGTTAGAGGGCGCTGTTATCGAACTAATGTTGAATTTTTTAAAAATTTGCATATCACCGGATTAAGTTCTTATTAGCGCAGTTTGATAGATAGCATTGCCCTCTGCCTATATAAAAAGTTTCATATCGCTCGGATCATTTTCCAGCGAGTATCAGCGTATTCGTGCTGTAAGAGTGAAAACAAGCTGCTTTTGACTAAAAAACACGAAAAAATTCACTTTTTGCAAAATTTCACGGAAACGTTATTTTCGTGTTTTACACACACAAACGCTATCTAATGAAGCTATTTGAGTGTATTTAAGTATATTTCGTTATATGGCACATAATTTAACGCAGAGGTTGTTAAAGAAACCAGCAATACATAGTATAGTGCTTTATACCTTGTTTGGACATTATGTCGTTAGAGGGCGCTGTTATCGAACTAATGTTGAATTTTTTAAAAATTTGCATATCACCCGATTAAGTTCTTATTAGCGCAGTTTGATAGATAGCACTGCCCTATGCCTATATAAAAAGTTTCATATCGCTCGGATCATTTTCCAGCGAGTATCAGCGTATTCGTGCTGTAAGAGTGAAAACAAGCTGCTTTTGACTAAAAAACACGAAAAAATTGACTTTTTGCAAAATTTCACGGAAACGTTATTTTCGTGTTTTACACACACAAACGCTATCTAATGAAGCTATTTGAGTGTATTTAAGTATATTTCGTTATATGGCACATAATTTAACGCAGAGGTTGTTAAAGAAACCAGCAATACATAGTATAGTGCTTTATACCTTGTTTGGACATTATGTCGTTAGAGGGCGCTGTTATCGAACTAATGTTGAATTTTTTAAAAATTTGCATATCACCGGATTAAGTTCTTATTAGCGCAGTTTGATAGATAGCACTGCCCTATGCCTATATAAAAAGTTTCATATCGCTCGGATCATTTTCCAGCGAGTATCAGCGTATTCGTGCTGTAAGAGTGAAAACAAGCTGCTTTTGACTAAAAAACACGAAAAAATTGACTTTTTGCAAAATTTCACGGAAACGTTATTTTCGTGTTTTACACACACAAACGCTATCTAATGAAGCTATTTGAGTGTATTTAAGTATATTTCGTTATATGGCACATAATTTAACGCAGAGGTTGTTAAAGAAACCAGCAATACATAGTATAGTGCTTTATACCTTGTTTGGACATTATGTCGTTAGAGGGCGCTGTTATCGAACTAATGTTGAATTTTTTAAAAATTTGCATATCACCGGATTAAGTTCTTATTAGCGCAGTTTGATAGATAGCACTGCCCTATGCCTATATAAAAAGTTTCATATCGCTCGGATCATTTTCCAGCGAGTATCAGCGTATTCGTGCTGAAAGAGTGAAAACAAGCTGCTTTTGACTAAAAAACACGAAAAAATTGACTTTTTGCAAAATTTCACGGAAACGTTATTTTCGTGTTTTACACACACAAACGCTATCTAATGAAGCTATTTGAGTGTATTTAAGTATATTTCGTTATATGGCACATAATTTAACGCAGAGGTTGTTAAAGAAACCAGCAATACATAGTATAGTGCTTTATACCTTGTTTGGACATTATGTCGTTAGAGGGCGCTGTTATCGAACTAATGTTGAATTTTTTAAAAATTTGCATATCACCGGATTAAGTTCTTATTAGCGCAGTTTGATAGATAGCACTGCCCTATGCCTATATAAAAAGTTTCATATCGCTCGGATCATTTTCCAGCGAGTATCAGCGTATTCGTGCTGTAAGAGTGAAAACAAGCTGCTTTTGACTAAAAAACACGAAAAAATTCACTTTTTGCAAAATTTCACGGAAACGTTATTTTCGTGTTTTACACACACAAACGCTATCTAATGAAGCTATTTGAGTGTATTTAAGTATATTTCGTTATATGGCACATAATTTAACGCAGAGGTTGTTAAAGAAACCAGCAATACATAGTATAGTGCTTTATACCTTGTTTGGACATTATGTCGTTAGAGGGCGCTGTTATCGAACTAATGTTGAATTTTTTAAAAATTTGCATATCACCGGATTAAGTTCTTATTAGCGCAGTTTGATAGATAGCATTGCCCTCTGCCTATATAAAAAGTTTCATATCGCTCGGATCATTTTCCAGCGAGTATCAGCGTATTCGTGCTGTAAGAGTGAAAACAAGCTGCTTTTGACTAAAAAACACGAAAAAATTGACTTTTTGCAAAATTTCACGGAAACGTTATTTTCGTGTTTTACACACACAAACGCTATCTAATGAAGCTATTTGAGTGTATTTAAGTATATTTCGTTATATGGCACATAATTTAACGCAGAGGTTGTTAAAGAAACCAGCAATACATAGTATAGTGCTTTATACCTTGTTTGGACATTATGTCGTTAGAGGGCGCTGTTATCGAACTAATGTTGAATTTTTTAAAAATTTGCATATCACCGGATTAAGTTCTTATTAGCGCAGTTTGATAGATAGCACTGCCCTATGCCTATATAAAAAGTTTCATATCGCTCGGATCATTTTCCAGCGAGTATCAGCGTATTCGTGCTGTAAGAGTGAAAACAAGCTGCTTTTGACTAAAAAACACGAAAAAATTGACTTTTTGCAAAATTTCACGGAAACGTTATTTTCGTGTTTTACACACACAAACGCTATCTAATGAAGCTATTTGAGTGTATTTAAGTATATTTCGTTATATGGCACATAATTTAACGCAGAGGTTGTTAAAGAAACAAGCAATACATAGTATAGTGCTTTATACCTTGTTTGGACATTATGTCGTTAGAGGGCGCTGTTATCGAACTAATGTTGAATTTTTTAAAAATTTGCATATCACCGGATTAAGTTCTTATTAGCGCAGTTTGATAGATAGCACTGCCCTATGCCTATATAAAAAGTTTCATATCGCTCGGATCATTTTCCAGCGAGTATCAGCGTATTCGTGCTGTAAGAGTGAAAACAAGCTACTTTTGACTAAAAAACACGAAAAAATTGACTTTTTGCAAAATTTCACGGAAACGTTATTTTCGTGTTTTACACACACAAACGCTATCTAATGAAGCTATTTGAGTGTATTTAAGTATATTTCGTTATATGGCACATAATTTAACGCAGAGGTTGTTAAAGAAACCAGCAATACATAGTATAGTGCTTTATACCTTGTTTGGACATTATGTCGTTAGAGGGCGCTGTTATCGAACTAATGTTGAATTTTTTAAAAATTTGCATATCACCGGATTAAGTTCTTATTAGCGCAGTTTGATAGATAGCACTGCCCTATGCCTATATAAAAAGTTTCATATCGCTCGGATCATTTTCCAGCGAGTATCAGCGTATTCGTGCTGTAAGAGTGAAAACAAGCTGCTTTTGACTAAAAAACACGAAAAAATTGACTTTTTGCAAAATTTCACGGAAACGTTATTTTCGTGTTTTACACACACAAACGCTATCTAATGAAGCTATTTGAGTGTATTTAAGTATATTTCGTTATATGGCACATAATTTAACGCAGAGGTTGTTAAAGAAACCAGCAATACATAGTATAGTGCTTTATACCTTGTTTGGACATTATGTCGTTAGAGGGCGCTGTTATCGAACTAATGT
The DNA here is from genome assembly GCF_054136105.1 of Typopeltis vanoorti. Taxonomy (NCBI): domain Eukaryota; kingdom Metazoa; phylum Arthropoda; class Arachnida; order Uropygi; family Thelyphonidae; genus Typopeltis; species Typopeltis vanoorti. The sequence goes on from NC_143561.1 coordinate 111,416,501, forward strand.
TGAATTTTTTAAAAATTTGCATATCACCCGATTAAGTTCTTATTAGCGCAGTTTGATAGATAGCACTGCCCTATGCCTATATAAAAAGTTTCATATCGCTCGGATCATTTTCCAGCGAGTATCAGCGTATTCGTGCAGTAAGAGTGAAAACAAGCTGCTTTTGACTAAAAAACACGAAAAAATTGACTTTTTGCAAAATTTCACGGAAACGTTATTTTCGTGTTTTACACACACAAACGCTATCTAATGAAGCTATTTGAGTGTATTTAAGTATATTTCGTTATATGGCACATAATTTAACGCAGAGGTTGTTAAAGAAACCAGCAATACATAGTATAGTGCTTTATACCTTGTTTGGACATTATGTCGTTAGAGGGCGCTGTTATCGAACTAATGTTGAATTTTTTAAAAATTTGCATATCACCGGATTAAGTTCTTATTAGCGCAGTTTGATAGATAGCACTGCCCTATGCCTATATAAAAAGTTTCATATCGCTCGGATCATTTTCCAGCGAGTATCAGCGTATTCGTGCTGTAAGAGTGAAAACAAGCTGCTTTTGACTAAAAAACACGAAAAAATTGACTTTTTGCAAAATTTCACGGAAACGTTATTTTCGTGTTTTACACACACAAACGCTATCTAATGAAGCTATTTGAGTGTATTTAAGTATATTTCGTTATATGGCACATAATTTAACGCAGAGGTTGTTAAAGAAACCAGCAATACATAGTATAGTGCTTTATACCTTGTTTGGACATTATGTCGTTAGAGGGCGCTGTTATCGAACTAATGTTGAATTTTTTAAAAATTTGCATATCACCGGATTAAGTTCTTATTAGCGCAGTTTGATAGATAGCACTGCCCTATGCCTATATAAAAAGTTTCATATCGCTCGGATCATTTTCCAGCGAGTATCAGCGTATTCGTGCTGTAAGAGTGAAAACAAGCTGCTTTTGACTAAAAAACACGAAAAAATTGACTTTTTGCAAAATTTCACGGAAACGTTATTTTCGTGTTTTACACACACAAACGCTATCTAATGAAGCTATTTGAGTGTATTTAAGTATATTTCGTTATATGGCACATAATTTAACGCAGAGGTTGTTAAAGAAACCAGCAATACATAGTATAGTGCTTTATACCTTGTTTGGACATTATGTCGTTAGAGGGCGCTGTTATCGAACTAATGTTGAATTTTTTAAAAATTTGCATATCACCGGATTAAGTTCTTATTAGCGCAGTTTGATAGATAGCTTTGCCCTATGCCTATATAAAAAGTTTCATATCGCTCGGATCATTTTCCAGCGAGTATCAGCCTGTGCGTTCTGTAATAGTGAAAACAAACAGATATTGACTAAAAAACACGAAAAAATTCACTTTTTGCAAAATTTCACGGAAACGTTATTTTCGTGTTTTACACACACAAACGCTATCTAATGAAGCTATTTGAGTGTATTTAAGTATATTTCGTTATATAGCACATAATTTAACGCAGAGGTTGTTAAAGAAACCAGCAATACATAGAATATTGCATTATACCTTGTTTGGACATTAGGTATTTAGAGAGCGCTGTTATCGAACTAATGTTGAATTTTTTAAAAAATTTGCATATCACCCGATTAAGTTCTTATTCTTCTTCTGGTTCCCAACTGCCATACGGCCGCGGGAGGGTAGCTATATGCTACCATTCTAGGGAGAGATGATTATGAGCAAGGTGGTTTCCCATTGCCTTCCTTGCCGTAAGTATTTATGACTGTAACCTGTGTGTTCACTGGGCCGGTTTGCCTGCTTGCGGGATGATAAACCTCACATAAACTTGCGGAAAAAACCCTGCGGCCCACGCCCAAAGCCGGCTAACCTGGCTATGACTGAGGAAGATCCTTAAGCTCCTCACATCGTGGACGGGAATCGAACCTAGGACACTCCTTCCCCAGGCATATAGTTGCGAAGCGCAAAGCCTAACAGCGCGCGCGAGAGAGAGAGAGAGAGAAACAACTGGAATCAATTAAATTTTCAGATAAAGGCTGAAAATGCTGCACTATGCCTTACTTCATATGATATACGTCTGTTATATTATCTGTAGACTGGTCCCTCTCCTTTTTTCTTTCCTTCTTTCTCCTTCCCCTCAATGCTATTAGAGTATTCAAGGGCTAGGGGTGAATTTTTCATATTTTGCTATTTTATTTCATCTTATGTGGAAAGGGCATCTGCAATCCTACCACTTTTTCTTGCATCACTCCAAAATGCCAATATCGTTCTGCCTTATAATACATCTCATGCTGCATCAGTTGTTGTTCATAATAATCAGTGCCAAAGCCTTGAAGAAAACCTCGACTGACTCAGTCAGAGATGCATGTGGTTAGGTTGTCTGCAAAGATGGAAAAATCATAACTCCATGGTGGACACAGGACGTTACGGAGGAAGTAAAGGAAAAGAAGGTGAAGATGGCAAAATATTTTGGAGATTGTTGAAGTAGCTTAGAAATGGAGGAAAGAGTACACTGTAAAAGGAGTGAGAGATGATAAAGGTTATTAGCGCAGTTTGATAGATAGAATTGCATAATGCCTATATAAGTTTCACATCGCTGGAATCATTTTCCAGCGAGTATCAGCGTAATCGTGCTGTAAGAGTGAAAGCAAGCAGATTTTGACTAAAAAACAAGAAAAAATTCACTTTTTGCAAAATTTCACTGTAACGTTATTTTCGTGTTTTATACACATAAACACTATCAAATGAAGCTATTTGAGTGTATTTATGTATATTTCGTTATATGGCACCTAATTTAACGCAGAGGTTGTTAAAGAAACCAGCAATACATAGTATAGTGCATTATACCTTGTTCCGAAATTATATCGTTAGAGGGCGCTGTAATCGAACTAATGTTGAATTTTTTAAAAATTTGCATATCACCCGATTAAGTTCTTATTAGCGCAGTTTTAGAGATAGCACTGCCCTTTGCCTATATAAAAAGTGTCATATTGCAGGAAGCATTTTCCAGCGAGTATCATGGTATTCATGCAGTAAAAGTGAAAACAAGCAGACTTTGATTAAAAAGCACGAAAAAATTCACTTTTTGCAAATGTCACGAAACGTTATTTTCGTGTTTTACACACACAAACACTATCAAATGAAGCTATTTGAGTGTATTTAAGTATATTTCGTTATATATTACACATAATGTAACGCAGAGGTTGTTAAAGATACCAACAATATAGTATAGTGCATTATACCTTGTTTGGATATTATGTCGTTAGACATAATATCCAAACAAGGACGCTGTTATCGAACTAACGTTGAAATTTTGAAAAATTTGCATATCACCCGATTAAGTTCTTATTAGACGGAAACGTTATTTTCGTGTTATACACACACAAACACTATCAAATGAAGCTATTTGAGTGTATTTAAGTATATTTCGTTATATGGCACATAATTTAACGCAGAGGTTGTTAAAGAAACCAGCAATACATAGTATAGTGCATTATACCTTGTTTCGACATTATGTCGTTAGAGGGCGCTGTAATCGAATTAATGTTGAATTTTTTAAAAATTTCCATATCACCCGATTAAGTGCTTATTAGCAGAGTTTGATAGATAGCACTGTCCTATGCCTATATAAAAAGTTTCATATCGCTGGAATCATGTTTCAGCGAGTATCAGCCTATGCGTGCAGTAATAATGAAAACAAGCAGATTTTGACTGAAAAACACGAAAAAATTCACTTTTTGCAAAATTTCACGGAACGTTATTTTCGTGTTTAACACACACAAACACTATCAAATGAAGCTATTTGAGTGTGTTTAACTATATTTCGTTATATGGCACATAATTTAACGCAGAGTTTGTTAAAAATGCCAGCAATACATAGTAAAGTGCATTATACCTTGTTTGGATATTATGTCGGTTGAGGGCGCTGTTATCAAACTAATGTTGAAATTTTTAAAATTTTGCATATCACCCGATTAAGCTCTTATTAGCGCAGTTTCATTGATAGCACTACCCTATGCCTATATAAAAAGTTTCATATCGCTGGAATCATTTTCTATCGAGTGTCAGCGTATTCCTGCTGTAAGAGTGAAAACAAGCAGATTTTTACTAAAAAACACGAAAAAATTCACGTTTTGCAAAATTTCACGGAAACGTTATTTTCGTGTTTTACACACACAAACGCTATCAAATGAAGATATTTGAGTGTATGTAAGAGTATTTCGTTATATGGCACATAAATTAACGCAAAGGTTGTTAAAGAAACCAGCAATACATAGTATAGTGCATTATACCTTGTTCCGAAATTATATCGTTAGAGGGCGCTGTAATCGAACTAATGTTGAATTTTTTAAAAATTTGCATATCACCCGATTAAGTTCTTATTAGCGCAGTTTTAGAGATAGCACTGCACTTTGCCTATATAAAAAGTGTCATATTGCAGGAAGCATTTTCCATCGAGCATCATGGTATTCATGCAGTAAAAGTGAAAACAAGCAGACTTTGATTAAAAAGCACGAAAAAATTCACTTTTTGCAAATTTCACGAAACGTTATTTTCGTGTTTTACACACACAAACACTATCAAATGAAGCTATTTGAGTGTATTTAAGTATATTTCGTTATATATTACACATAATGTAACGCAGAGGTTGTTAAAGATACCAACAATATAGTATAGTGCATTATACCTTGTTTGGATATTATGTCGTTAGACATAATATCCAAACAAGGACGCTGTTATCGAACTAACGTTGAAATATTGAAAAATTTGCATATCACCCGATTAAGTTCTTATTAGACGGAAACGTTATTTTCGTGTTATACACACACAAACACTATCAAATGAAGCTATTTAAGTGTATTTAAGTATATTTCGTTATATGGCACATAATTTAACGCAGAGGTTGTTAAAGAAACCAGCAATACATATTATAGTGCATTATACCTTGTTTCGACATTATGTCGTTAGAGGGCGCTGTAATCGAATTAATGTTGAATTTTTTAAAAATTTCCATATCACCCGATTAAGTGCTTATTAGCAGAGTTTGATAGATAGCACTGTCCTATGCCTATATAAAAAGTTTCATATCGCTGGAATCATGTTTCAGCGAGTATCAGCCTATGCGTGCTGTAATAATGAAAACAAGCAGATTTTGACTGAAAAACACGAAAAAATTCACTTTTTGCAAAATTTCACGGAACGTTATTTTCGTGTTTAACACACACAAACACTATCAAATGAAGCTATTTGAGTGTATTTAACTATATTTCGTTATATGGCACATAATTTAACGCAGAGTTTGTTAAAAATGCCAACAATACATAGTAAAGTGCATTATACCTTGTTTGGATATTATGTCGTTAGAGGGCGCTGTTATCGAACTAATGTTGAATTTTTTAAAAATTTCCATATCACCCGATTAAGCTCTTATTAGCGCAGTTTCATTGATAGCACTTCCCTATGCCTATATAAAAAGTTTCATATCGCTGGAATCATTTTCTATCGAGTGTCAGCGTATTCCTGCTGTAAGAGTGAAAACAAGCAGATTTTTACTAAAAAACACGAAAAAATTCACGTTTTGCAAAATTTCACGGAAACGTTATTTTCGTGTTTTACACACACAAACGCTATCAAATGAAGATATTTGAGTGTATGTAAGAGTATTTCGTTATATGGCACATAAATTAACGCAAAGGTTGTTAAAGAAACCAGCAATACATAGTATAGGGCATTATACCTTGTTCCGAGCTTATGTCGTTAGAGGGCGCTATTATCGAACTAATGTTGAATTTTTTAAAAATTTGCATATCACCCGATTAAGTTCTTATTACGGCAGTTTGATTGATAGCACTATCCTATGCCTATATAAAAAGTTTCATATCGCTGGAATCATTTTCCAGCGAGTATCAGCGTATTCCTGCTGTATGAGTGAAAAGAAAAGAAGCAGATTTTGATTAAAAACACGAAAAAATTCACTTTTTGCAAAATTTCATGGGAACGTTATTTTCGTGATTTACACACACAAACACTATCAAATGAAGATATTTGTGTGTATTTCAGTATATTTCCTTATATGGCAATTAATTTAACACAGAGGTTGTTAAAGAAACCAGCAATATATAGTATAGTGCATTATACTTTGTTTCGACATTATGTTTTTTGTGGGCGCTGTAATCGAACTAATGTTGAATTTTTTAAAAATTTGGATATCACCCGATTAAGTTCTTATTAGTGCAGTTTGATAGATAGCACTGCCCTATGCCTATATAAAAAGTTTCATATCGCTGGAATCATATTCCAGCGAGTATCAGCCTATGCGTGGTGTTATATTGAAAACAAGCAGATTTTGACTAAACACGAAAAAATTCACTTTTTGCAAAATTTCACGGAAACGTTATTTTCATGTTTTACACACACAATCGCCAACAAATGATGCTATTTGAGTGTATTTAAGTATATTTCGTATTTATGGCATATAATTTAACGCAGAGGTTGTTAAATAAACCAGCCAAACATAGTATAGTGCATTATACCTTGTTTCGACGGTATGTCGTTAGAGGGAAGCATTTTCTAGCTAATATCAGCCTGTGCGTGCGGTAATGGTGAAAACAAGCATTTTACTTGACCAAAAAGCAAGTTTTTTATTCAAAACAAGATTTTGACTAAAAAACACTAAAACGTTCACTTTTTGCAAAATTTCACAGAAACATTATTTTCGTGTTTTACACACACAAACACTATAAAATGAAGCTATTTGAGTGTAGTTAAGTATATTTCGTTATATGGCAAATAATTTAACGCAGAGGTTGTTAAACACACCAGCGTATATCTTGTTATAATGCACTATAATTGTAAACCAGTATAGTGCATTATAGCTTGTTTCGACGTTATGTCGTTAGAGGGAGCGCTAATCGAACTAATTTTGAATTTTTTAAAAATTGGCATATCACCGGATTAAGTTATTATTACAGCAGTTTGAGAGATACTATTGCCCTATGCCTATATAAAAAGTTTCATATCGCTGGAATCATTTTCCAGCGAGTATCAGCGTATTCGTGCTGTAAGATTGAAAACAAGCAGATTTTGACGAAAAAACACGAAAAAAAATTCACTTTTTGCAAAATTTTACAGAAACATTATTTTCGTCTTTTACTCACACAAACACTATCAAATGAAGAAACACTATATAATGAAGTGTATATAAGTATATTTCGTTATATATCATATAATTTAACGCAGAGGTTGTTAAAGAAACGAGCCATACATATTATAGTGCAGTATATCTTGTTCCGACATTATGTCGTTAGAATGCGCTGTAACCGAACTAATGTTGAATGTTTTAAAAATTTGCATATCACCCGAATAAGTTCTTATTAGCGCAGTTTGATAGATAGCACTGCCCTATGACTAAATAAACATTTTCATATCGATGGAAGTATTTTCCAGCGAGTATCAGCCGATGGTGCTATAATGGTGAAAACAACCAGATTATGAATAAAAAACACGAAAAAATTCACTTTTTGCAAAATTTCATGGAAACGTTATTTTCGTGTATTACACACACAAACACTCTCAAATGAAGCTATTTGAGTGTGTTTAAGTATATTTCGTTATATGGCACATAATTTAATGCAGAGGTTGTTAAAGAAACCAGCAATACATAGTATAGTGCATTATACCTTGTTCCGACATTATGTCGTTAGAGGGCGCTGTAATCGAACTAATGTTGCATTTTTTAAAAATTTGCATATCACCCGATTAAATTCTTATTAGCGCAGTTTGATAGATTGCACTGCCCTATGCCTATATAAACATTTTCACATCGATGGAAGTATTTTCCAGCGAGTATCACCGATGCGTGCTATAATGGTGAAAACAACCAGATTTTAACTAAAACACACGAAAAAATTCACTTTTTGCAAAATTTCACGGAAACGTTATTTTCGTGTATTACACACACGAACACTATCAAATGAAGCTATTTGAGTGTGTTTAATTATATTTCGTTATATGGCACATAATTTAACGCAGAGGTTGTTAAAGAAACCAGCAATACATAGTATATTACATTATACCCTGCGTTGACATTATGTCGTTAGAGGGCGCTGTAATCGAACTAATATTGCATTTTTTAAAAATTTGCATATCATCACTCGATTAAGTTCTTTTTAGCGCAGTTTGATAATTAACACTGCCCTATGCCTATATAAAAATTTGATATCGCTGGAAGCATTTTCCAGCGAACTTCAGCCTATGTGTTTTTTGACTAAAAACCACGAAAAAATTCACTTTTTGCAAAATTTCACGTAAACGTTATTTTCGTGATTTACACACAAAAACACTATCAAATGAAGCTATTTGAGTTTATTTAAGTATATTTCGTTATATGGCACATAATTTAACGCAGAGGTTGTTAAAGAAACCAGCAATACTCAGTATAGTGCATTATACCTTGTTTCGACATTATGTCGTTAGAGGGCGATGTAATCGAACTAATGTTGAATTTTTTGAAAATTTGCGTGTCACCCGATTAAATTCTTATTAGAGCAGTTTGATAGATAGCAATGCCCAATGCCTATATAAAAAGTTTCATATCGCTGGAAACATTTTCCAGCGAGTATCAGCCGATTCGAACTTGAATTTGTACCACAATCACTCATATTGATGAGAATGCATCCACTTGCTTGGTGGGTGCTTTCTCATCTCAGTTGTAATGCCTAATAATACTAGGCATACAACTGTATCATGAAATATGAGTAAAAATTAAGTTTAAGTAGACTTTTATTATGTAACTAAACTCATATTTAAATCTTGTTTATGAAATGGATACAAAATATTTATGATACTATTAAAAATGAATGAATTAATAAATCATGTTTATGTGTGAATTTGTACAGTACTATTGGAATATGCTGTGGTTAAATTAGCCAGGGTATCCAAAATCGTAGAAAAAGCAATTGCACCTTCGAAATATAGCTGACCTTAACAGTAATGCAAGCTGGCATACTGCCTTTTTGTCAGCATCACATCGCCTTTCAGCGTTGAATGAATGTTGATTGTACTGTACCATGAAGCATTTCCTACTACTACAACAATGATTCTCAATCCAAAATTATGGACGATTGTGGTTTTGTAATGTGTATCAGTCTATAGAGATCTGTTTGGATTCAGTTGTAGATTTCATTAATATACAGTCATCATAAATAGAAAGAGTTTATAGCATTTTATTATATCTAATGAAAATAGCTGATGATATATATTTTGCAGAGCTGTTATTCCAATATTCTTTGTGAAAAAAATACTATACAGCATTATCAGAAACCAAATTAATTTTGTAAATTTGCTAGAGAACAAAAAGCAGGATTTGTCGTATAGATCTCTGGCATACTTAAAAAACAAAGCACAGCATTGCTGCAAAAAAAGTTTCAGTAAACTGGTGTTATGTGGTTTTTGCTCTCCAAAATCATCTGCCTTTTCAATCAAAGCCAGATAATCAAAATTCAATGATTCAATCAAAGTTGTAAACATTAATATATTATAAGGCATAATTACATATAACTGCACAAAATTATACAAAATCAAATTAAACAAAATCAGTAGTAGGGGGGTCACTTTGAACCAGATCAAGATAAAGATAAGATAAGGATTCGTCACATCATTGGCTGATATCATCAGTGACATTATTGGGTGATTAGATCAGTAATGTCATGAGTATGGAATGTTTGGAATTTTTGCTGGAGGACAAATCTGTCAGTAATGTCATGTTGTGCCTTTGGTTTGCATGTTCGCGTATGGAATTCTGGGTAATGGTTTGCATATGGAATTGTGGGTGATGGTTAGAGTATGGAATGTTTGGAATTTCATTGGAAACCGTCAATGATGTCACATTGTGTCTTTGGTTCTTGGATGGAATTATAGGTAAATGGTCACAGCCTGAAATTCTGGGATGTGGCGGTTTTCTCAGTGACGTGCGATGAGCTTTTTGTTCGAGTGTGGCATTATAGTTAATAATTAGAAATTGGAATTCTTGAATTACAGTGAATTTAAATTTAACTTGAATTTGAACTTGAATTTAATTGGAATTAGAGATTGGTCAAGTGTTGGGGTCTTTGGCTCGAGTGTGGAACTCTGGGAAAATATTTGTCTATAGGTGGCAGCACGAATTTTCCAATATAAGTGTATAGGATTTTATTCCTAATTTTGACTATAGGAATTTTCAGTTTCTAGTCAAGAGCTGGTGTCAGGAGTTAGACATTTTATAAATAATTAATTACTGGCTATCAGTGGAATATTTTGATTTGTCTAAAATTTTAAGATCTTAATGTTCATTACTTTTTTCTAATTAAATGTTAACTTTATTACAAATTCTATGCAGAAAAACTGAGCAAAAAAATTGTGTGTGAATTCACTGTGACTTCAAAATCAGATGTGATTTTCTTAAATATTGAGAACACATCAACGATACCAAACCTTGTTCATTTAACCCTCAACCCATGTCGGTGGGACTTTCTTGTTCAGCCGAAAATTATTGGTTCTGATATCTTTTAGGATGGAACAGGTAGCGCCATCTGTGATAGCGGTAAAAAAAACTTTAGGCCGAGCACTACAATGTACGCCGGTAGTCCGTTAGTTTCGGTTTGTCCTTTCAAGTGTAAAGAGGTCTCGAAGTTGCTGAAGGACAAAAAAAAGTCCCACTGACATCAGCAATGGGTGTCAAATGAAATATTGAGTTTGTGCTCTTTTTCATTTTTTATTTTGTTCTGGTGATATTTTTGTACAAAACTTACTAATGGTGAGGTAAATGTTAAAAAGGTTTACAACAATTTTAACCAAAAAAAAAAAAAAAGTTTTTGAGGAATGCTCATTTTTCGAAATTTTTAGCTCCAAAAATCACTCTTTGCAATTCAAATGAGATTGTTTATTCTCTCAACGAGAATGAGCCCATTAATTATTTCGAGAGAGAAGCATCCGAAGAAGAAGATAAAGTAGAAAAAGATGAACAACAGAAGAAGGAGGCGATAATTTTTCCTCTGACCAAGAAGACGAAAAGAACTTCTAGCGGCCATTAACTCCAACTGTGGGACAAAACCTTAAATTCGAGGTAGAAGTAGTCACAAGTGGTCTTCAAATGCTCTGCTTCTCGAAATACGTGGTCGTCGATCATCGGATATTCGAATGCATTTTCCGTCACCATCAGATGTGTTAAATATTCGCTATTCATTAGATGCATGGAGCTTGCTTATAACGGACGATATTTTGAACATTATCGTTTTGCATACTAATCAAAACATTTGATCTGTTGCTAGTAATGTAAATGATACATTTTGAATAATTTTTTATTAAATAAATCATGTAAATAAAAAAAAATATGCATTTATACCATTTTTTTACCTTTTTTACAATTGCTGTAAAATTAGCAACTTTCAATTGCAAAGATAATGATTGTAATTTAAAGATACGATTTTGTCATTAATTTTGCGTTTATGTACACACAAAACTAAAACAAGGGTTTTTGGTCTATTATAAGCGGAGATATGAATTTTTAAAATTTTTCAGTCTTTTTCTCTCTTTTCCGATGGTTATTTGTTTAAACAATTATTCGAATATTTTTTTTGCTATTGTTATTGATTGTACTATGTTTTGGAATGTATTAACAGTGTGCTCTTTGAACACTAGCTTAATTATTCAATAAAAACATCATTTAATAATCCCCGGCCACAAAACTCACACAACATGGTTTACGTTGATCAAGAACAGCAACATGAGCTGAGGGTTAAGTTTACAAAGAGACATTTTATTTGACTGAATATTTGACTTAATTATTCAATGAAAACATCATTTAATAAGTCCCGGACACAAAAGTCACACAACATGGTTTACGTTGATCAAAAACAGCAACATGGGCTGAGGGTTAAGTTTACAAAGACATATTTTATTTGACTGAATTATTATTTACAATATTGTATTGTCTGAATCTAACATACAGAAATTAAATAAACTGAAAAATGCACACTATTCTTGTTCATTACTCTTCTTATTGTAACATTCACGCTGTTCCTCAAAGGCATGTTTTTCCATGGTTGTGGATGTTTTCCCACGGTTGTCGAAGTGACATTCACGTGATGTTTTCTACATTGTGACACTTATCTGGGAAAGTTTATTCATTTCTGTGATTGTGGGAAATTGTTACTGTAGTAAACGTAAAGCATACATTTGTATATTTTTTAAACCAATACATACTTTTTTGAGCATTGATATAACCATAAAATCTTCGGCTAAGTTTCCAATAACGTGTATAAGAATTACACGGTATTTGTTTCACGTTTGGGGCAACCAATATCATTTAAATGATGTATGGTTTACTGAAAGTATAGACTACATGATTCTAAAAAGAGCAGGTCTGCCTATTCATTTCATTAATGGTTTTGATTTTTCTCTTCCTTTAGTGAGCAATATTTGATATTTGCATGTTGATTCAGTTATCCAATCTTAGTTTGTCCGGAGGTAGAGAGCATTTGTTCCATTTCAGCTGATGATTACATTTAATTAACCAAAATTCTGTTGTTGTTTTTTAACTTTTTCAGGTAATTCTTTCCAGCTACATGGTGATTTTGTCAATGCATATCTTACAATAATTCCATAAAAAATACAAATTTCTTTAGGAAATAAAGTTGGGTGTTCATCAAAAAGAAATTAGCTATCTATAATACTAATCATTTCTGAATTTTCGTATTTTTTACACTCTGTATCTTATCGTTTTCTTTTTTCTTCATCTGTACGTTTACTTGTTTTGTCAGCACAAATAGTTTTTATTATTATTATTATTATTAATTTCAAATTATTACACGTTATTATTATTATTTCAAATTAAATTACCTCTAGTAGTACTTTATGTTAATTTCTCTGTTACAAAAGTTCTAAACATTTGGAATTCAGACTATAAAATGTAGACAATATATTTAGACTATAAAATATTTAGACTATAAAATTTAGACTATATATTAGACTATATCTGCATAAAAAAATCCATGGTTATTTCCCACATGATAATCTGCAGTGTCACCTTTCTCTTGTGCAATTTACGCATTACTGTTATTGTTATTATTATTCCACAATAGCTCTTTTTTGTTAGAATTTAAAAAGTTTAGAATTAAAAATGAGTTCACTTTGGAATAATTACATGGTGACTATGATGCAAAAAATATCTTAAAGGGGAGATTTAACTGATATTTAAAAAAGAACACTTATGTATCTATTCTTGCATGATCTCTGATTATATAAAAATAAATATAGTCTAATAATGTTATCATTTTCGCAGTGTTCATACATCCATTTACATGCATTATTTCGAGAGTTACTCAGTCAGGAAAAACAACTTTCGTGTTGTCTCTCACAGAACATTGTAAGCATCGGCCCACCACTGGAGTGAATCGTGCACTATCTGTCCAAAAAAAACCAAACTTTTCGAAAATAGAAACTAGTGACACCACCTGTTGTATCGTTTTGTTGTCGAAAGAGGCAACTTTCATTAGTGTTGTTTCAACTGTTTATGACATTTGTTTCATTAGAAGCCAAGTTATAGTGACAATAGTGACAGTCTGTTTTCACGAACGACGGTTCGTGAAAACAGACTGTCATTCATGCCGTACTTGACGAATTCTCGCTATCAATCGCTTCAAAACTTCGAGATAAAACTCACCATTGACCATTTGGCCAAGCGGAACGAATTCTTTGTGGATAATGCCCTTAGAATCGTAGGAACAATCAGCAGTGTCTTTACTTTTTACTTCTCCAAGCAACTTTTTTTTTTTTTTTTGGATGTCCCTCTTCGGTTGGTCTCTACTCAAGACTTTGGTGCTTTGTTTCGGGCTCATACTCAAAACGCCAGGTTTGCCCAACAGTATAAATCGTTTCAAGGCAGTTTTGTTCCTTACGAGTGGTTTTAATGAAATCCTTACAGTTCAATTCGATTCATTTTTTGGTCGTCGGTCAACTTGTGGGGAACAAATCGCTAATTCAATTTGCGAAGGCCCAAACTCTGGGTCAAAATGTTGTGCACAGTTGATTTTGGAATCACAATTCATCTTCACTCACGGACGATTTCGGGTTTTCTTTGATGCAATCACGCACTTTTTGGATGTTAACTTCGCTCAGTCCAGTTTTTGGACGTCCCGGCTTTTTGTCCTCCTCAAAAGTCTCACAACCACTTTGAAATCGCTTAAACCACTCGAAACCTTGAGTATGGGATAAGCATTCATCACCGTACGGTTTTTGAAGCTTTTGATGCATTTCAGTAAAACTTTTACCGAGTTTAACACAAAAGTCAATCGCAGCTCTCTGTTTGAAACTTATTTTCCGACCATTCGTCAAAACACATTGTCACTCTTGGCACTAACTTGGCTTCTAATGTAACAAATGTCATAAGCAGTTGACACAACACTAATGAGAGTTGCCGCTTTCGACAATAAGTTACAGCAGGTGGCACCATTAGATTCTTCTATTTCCGAAAAGTTCAGTTTCTTTTTGGACAGAGAATGGATACTGTTACAGTGAAAATCAGGATAAATTTTAAAAAATAACCAACATAGTATTCGTGAATGGTTTGAAATTAAGGACATCACCTAAATAGCTGATATTTTCATAAAAGGTTCACATCACCGTAACCTCAGCATCATTCTGCTGACACGAAATTTATTCTGTCAAGGAACACATTTTCGGACAATTTCCCTCAATGGCCACTATGTTATTGCATTTAAAAATCCCCGAGACTCATTACAACTTTCTCATTTTGCTGCTCATGTGTTCCCAGGGCAGTCTGGTGTGTTGGTAGACATTTATAAATTATAAATTATAATTATAATTCTAAATATAAATTATATTTAGACAGGAAAGACCGGATAATTTACGTTTGTGCCTCACGAATATTGCCTGGGGAGGAACCCAATTTTGTCTACATCCCAGAATGGTTGATCGACAAAAACGATATGCGTATCTCATCAAATGAGTATTACAAATGAGCAAGTATCTTTGATCTATTTTTATTCAGAAACTATTGCTGAAAATATTCGTCATGTTCCAGTATTGTGTATAGCTGATTTTGTAGTCATGAACGAGAGTTCTGCTGTGAAAACTGTGTGGGTCAGTTTCTAGACATGTTGTTTTCTGTTAAGAATATCATGAAATGGGGTCAAGATGGATCCTTTGGAATATCAAACCAAAACAGCAACATGTCCGTGTGATTGCACACACAACTTTCATGGTTTTGAAGGGTATATCGTTTTGCAAAAAATTTCCAGCGGCATCAGGCATTGTGAAACACTCTCTCTCTCTCTCTCTCTCTCTCTCTCTCTCTCTCTCTCTCTCTCTCTCTCTCTCTCTCTCTCTCTCTCTCTCTCTCTTTCTTGGGCTCAAATATTGGTTAAATATTTTAATTACTGTCCCACTCAGTTAGGAGACATCAGTATTATGTCTCATAATTGATTCAGTATTCAGCATTTTTTTATCTTTCTCATTCTGAACATTCATGCACTTCAATGGTTCCTGCACACATTGAAGTGCATTCTCTAATCTTTGCATTCTAGCAGCAGCAAAAAATTTTATCTTCTCTTAAAGAAAGCAAGATTTTTGTCATTCCTAATCATGAAATCTTGAAATCATGATATTTTCACTCTCAGGCCTTGCAAAATAGCTTAAACTCTCCATTCAATATGTTTACAATTGTTAACATATACTGCTTGCAAAGAAGTCAACAGACATCTCGCCCCCCTCCATGGGCAAGGTGCATCATGCCATGTAATGAGTCGTGTTTGTAGCCAGTATAAATTGAAGGAATATGATACCCACTTCAGTGCAAATGTGTCTGGGTGAAACGGCTGAAAGAAGAGTACTGATGGAGTTTGAAACAGGCATTGTGAAAAGATGCTGTGGTGCAGCCTATCTGTTTGGCAAATTCGTGACAAATTGGGCCATTCCAGATCAACAAACAGTCATACAATACTGAGTCATACTATACATACTATACTGTTCCTTAGGAGAATTAGTAACTGGAAATCTGTCCACCTCTCAATTTTTCTTATTTTCTCTACAAAACCAAAATAGGAATGAATATCATTATTCATTCCTATTTTGGTTTTTCCATCATCCCCAGAGAATGATGGAATAACAAGGTGAGGATTTAGTCCTAAAAAAAATCCTAGTCATCCATTCCTATGTCAGTGTTAGTTAGCTTACTATCAGTAGTATCACAATTCATATAAATTCAATTTCAAATTGCAAAACAAATGCTACTTGCTAAACTTTACCTGTTCCTTAAGCCATAACTATCCCAATCCACTTCACTTGAATTTTTTTATTTAAATTTTATCCTGTGCCATTGTAATATATTGTTGCTTCTTTAAAATTCTCATGAAATCTTTATTCTTATTAAATCCTATTAAATCTTTGTCTGCTGTGCCTTTGTAAAATATTCACTTTCTTTACTTTTCCCTTTATCTATTCTCTCTTTATCTATCTTTATCTATTCTATCTATCCTTACTTAAATTTATTCTTGCTTCTCCTTTTTCTGTAGCTAGATAGACCTCATGTAATAAGTAAGGAATTTATTTATTCATAACGACTGTTCCGCTTAATTGATCCTTTTATGTTTGAAAGTCAGCGCGAGGAGAAAACAAAAATAAATTAATACTTCTATACGATTTCTTTACATGCAAGTCGTGGCTCGTAACTTTATTCTATTCCTGCAGGTTCTTTAATATTTTCGGGATAGTACATTGGCTAAGGAATGAGAACCAGGTAATTATAAAACAAAAACATGGTTATTATCAAACTAAAGGATATGATGCAAAAGTTAATGAAAGAATTACTTAATCTAAAGCACTTCAACACACAAAGACAACCTGCTATCTAAGCAACAGAAACTATAGTGCGTTCACTATCAGAAAACTTATTGTACTTTGAAATATCAACGTCTTCTATGACACCACTTGGCTTGCAAGCATGCATAAATATTCCAAGAAGGATCATATTTACTTTCTTCCAACACATTCAATACTTAATTGATACTAATTCAGACACTATCACAAATAACTTATGAATTAGACATCTAACCGCCAGTAAACAAGTAACCTCTCTCAGTCCTTTACGATTTCCAGTTACATTCATATGATATCCTTACATTCATACTACAAGTTACATTCATACTATCGAGTTACATTCATACTATCGAGTTACATTCATACTACAACAAAATAATGGCTTACTTGCTAACAAATCTCGAGAGGAAAGTCCGATTTACATTCTGTAACACACTTAGAGACCGGAACGTCTTCCGTCCGATTAATCCTCGAGAGTTTTCATTCGTCGGACGCACTGGGGTTCTGCTGTAGCTACCCGGAGCCTAGAGAGAGCGCTGGCGGAAGAGAAACATCTCTCGTCGGCGGCGGGAAGAACAAAATCTCCTGGACCAAAGGAAGGAGCCCCGTAGAAGTCGTAAGTGAAGAGCCAAGCAAGAGACCAAGGACCGAAAAGCCCAGAACCACGTGCTACATTGCCTTTTATTCCATTTTTAGTCCTTTGTTCTTAAGTATTCCAGGATTAGCCAGAAACAATGAAAGAATGTCATCGCCTGCCGCCAGACCTTACAATTTTGGTGGTACTCAGCGCTAATCCAACTTAACTCCTATCAAGCTTTTACAAACAAGTCCAAAGTGCAGGTGCATTCTAACAGTAATATATTCTTTTATATTTTCACATCTTCCTAAGCACAGTTTTTTCTTATTAATTCAGACAAAAAAATTGGATAGCGAAATTCTCTAAAAAAATAATTTCTCGCGAGATTTTACAAAGTATTATGAAGGATAATATGTAAAAAATCACCATACGTTGAATGACACGTTGAATGCGGAGTTCCCAGCATCAACCGGAACACACAAATGTACAAAAACATTCAGAACCAAGACTTACAACATGGGTTTCCATGGCAGTACCACAATCTGCAAGCCCCACATTACTCAAACAAATGTGTAGCATCATTTTCAGTGGTGCCTTAAAACAGTTATTCGAAAGACAGTTTATGGAATGCAATTTTATCGAACGACAATTCATCGATAAAGAAATTCGTCGAATAAACAATTTAACTAATGACAATTCTTCGAATAGGCAATTTAACGAATAAACAATTCATCGAGCGACATTTCATCGCACAACAATTCGTCGAAAATGCAATTCATCGAAAAAATAATTCACCAATAATTTTTCGATAAATTATTTCTTAATTCATCGAAAAGTAATTTTTCTTGCAAACTATTGCTAAAAATATATGGTATATGGTATTGGATGACCGGAGAGTTAAAGTGCGTAAAATTGCTGAGACTATAGGCATTTCAAAAAAGAACGTGTAGGATATTTTGCACGAATTTTGCATTAATAAAGTTGCAAATGAAAGAGCTTTGCACAAGATGGGTTTCATGCATGCTCACAGCAGATCAAAAGCGTTACTCGCTTGAAAATCTCTGAACAGTGCTTGGAGTGTTTTAACAAGAATGACACTGATTTTGTGCGTAGACTTATTATTATGGATGAGACTTGGATTCACCATTACACACTAGAATCCAAACAGCAGTAAAAACAGTGGTCAGAAGCCGGTTGTTCCGCGTCAAAGAAGACAAAGTCGGTTCCATCAGCAGAAGAGGTCGTGGCATCGGTGTTTTGGGATGTATTTTGTTTATTAATTACTTTGAAAAGGGTAAAACAATAACCAGGGAATATTATTCCAATCTTTTAACCAGACTAGACGAAAAAATTCGTGAGAAAAGACCCGGTTTGCAGAAGAAAAACAATCATCTTTCATCAGAACAATCCCACAAATATTTTTTGGCAATTGGAAAATTAAGGCATCTGCAGTATGAATTGTTAGAGCATCCATTGTATTCCCCAGATTTGGCTAACTCTGACTTCTATCTGTTCCCAAAACTAAAACTCTTCCTCGCTGGTCAGCGTTTATCTTCGAATCAAGAGATGATTGCAGTTGTAGAGGGATATTTTACAGATCTTACTGGAGCATCGCTGGAATAAATGTGTTAATCGTAAGGGAAATTATGTTGAAAAATAAAAATAATTTTGAAATTATAAATTCGTTTTTTCATTGTTAGGCCGAGAACTTTTCAGACCGCCCTCGTATCTAGCAATAATTGTCCAGACACCAGGTGAACCTTAATATTGTTTCTGTCTACCTTTGACTTTCATCACTTCCTGCACCCTTTGAGGAAGGCGTTTCACCAAAGTGCGGCACACATCAGGTGGAATTTTTCTCCATTCCTTCATCAAAGCAACAGAGTTCAGCGATAGATCGACAACATTCTGCTCTTGACTCAATTGTAGCTCCAATTCATCCCACAGGTGTTCGATGGGGTTGAGGTCAGGACTCTGCACAATCCAGGGCAGTCATTTAACACCTACCTGTTCATAACATAACAAAACATTCCACATCAGTTGCAACTTTGTAGCACGGGACATTGTCGTCTTGATGGTAAAACGTTCCATAAAAATTCCACAGTGTAAGCAGCATCTGATTATCCAGAATATCTAGGGACTGACTTGCCTTCATAGAACCATGAACAACGACCAGTAGTCCCACTCCAAACTAGCTGAATGCACCCCACACCATTACTTCTCCACCACCAAATTTTTCTTTCGGTTCAACACACTGTGGTGACATGCATTCTCCAGGCTACAGTTGAATGAAGGATTATCTAAGAAGTTATTCATTCAGAATCTAACATGAAAATTCTAACTAATTTAAGATAATACCTGCACACCAGCAGATAGTGAATTAATATGTGAATTGTATTAGAAATATTTGTAGTCAAAAACGGAAAACTAAACTAGAGAATTATGTCAGATTAATGATTCTATGTAAAAGAAATATTAGGTTAAATTTGTGTCCTATTAAGCTATCTCAAATTACGTAAGTCGCCAGACAGGTAAGGAGTGACAGTGCAAAGGTCGCGTATGAAACGCATGTGTCGGTCGTAACGCCTGAGGCTATAGATATGCCGAAAATAACGTAAACGCGCTTTCCACGAAGACAGCACCTAACAGCAATAGGGAGAGTAAGGATCATTAATCTTAAGGGCATTAAAACTAAGGGTCGTGCGAAAAAAAAAAAAAGGACACAGAAAAAAGAGGGCATTAGAACATAGAATATAAGGCAATACGCAACATATTGCAAGGCTCTTTTTGTTCCGAATTTCATCTCGAGGATTCTTGACCGGTGATCGGAGAAAGGATGAGCCAGGGTTCTATGATGTCGGGCAGCCGGCCGTTTTCTTGATTTTGCTGAATAAGATTCCACGCGGAGCCGTACGCGAATCATCAGCCTATGCAGAAATCGTGAGAGCCGCTGGATGTCCCATCGGAAAGGAGCGGAGATAGCCCTTAGTCGCGGAAGAAAATAGTTTGGGTCCGGCAACAGTAGAAAGGACGACGTAGCCGAAAGCCAGGTGCTGAGATAGCCGATCGAAGGAGGACCAGAACAACACGTGGTAGTTAATAGACCTTCGGAAAGAACTGAGTAATGTAGAGGTCTTTGTTATATGTTACAGAAGTGATAGAAGATTGGAAGTTATGTTTGATTAAGTAATGCGGACAATCCTTTAGAGAACTTGGATAAGATTTCGTATTTGAGACAGAAAAATTCTGTTGGACAAGGAATTGTCAGGAACGAATCTAATTGTATGTGACTGAAGTAATAAGTGTATTTTGTTTAGTAGATAACCTTAACTGAAAAAGCAACAAGTTGCATAGTATGTACTCTATGAATAGCATGCATGAGAGAATCTTAATTTAGTGTAATATTGTTATTGCTTTCTATTGTTTTGTGTGATTAACAATTTGATCTGTCTAGGTGAACTTGATTATTTTAGAATTGTTTAATTATCTTAGCATGAGATTTAACTTAGCAAGAGATTTTTAGTTCCAATAAACATGTTTTATTGCATATGCCTGAGTCACGCCTGAATTCGAGAATCAAATTACCACTTATAAAATTAGAACCATAGCAGGAGAAATTTTAGATATATATGTTTAAGTAATAGATCATTGGTCACGACTGCAAAGTACTATTTAAGTGTATGTTAGATTGTATGCCAATGAATCTAGGAATATTTCCCTGAACTTGAATAAATTTCTGTTATAGGATACTGGCTGGTGAAGTATAAATACAAATTTGCCAGTATCTGAAAAGGAAATATCCCTGGGTAGAATCTAGTTAGGCTACACACAAAAAAGATAATAGAGGTTAATGAAGTATATAAAATAACAAATTAGAGAGAAACAACGACATAACACTACCTCCACACCCAGGGCCATCGCCAGATTAGATCGAGCTCTGAGGCAAACAGTTAAATACCGCCACTGATGGAATATAAGACAAAAATATAAGAAAATCTCCAATTACTAGTTTGTTTTTATTATAAGAGAAACATTAATGTAAAACGATTGCATAATAATATTAATTAAATGTTTGCTCTACGAGGATATCGCACAATAAAACTTTATAAGCTCTTCTAAATTTAAATTATAAGTTATGTCTGCCTCTATCGATATAGTTGCTAGACTAACCAAGCTTTCTTGGGTCGTTGCTGTTCTCAAATAATTTTTAATCAGTTTAAGCTTGGAAAATTTTCCGCACTTGCTACGGCACCTACCCCAATACGGCTGAACGAGCGCCCTTATTAAGCCGTGTCGTGAGGCAAGCTGCCTCTATGCTACTCCCTGTCGACGGTACTGTCCACACCTGCCATCAGACTGGAAACAAGTCAACCTTGATTCATTGCTCCAGAGTACTGTTTTTGTAAGTATGTATATGTAAGTACATATATATAGCATGCCAGAGGAGCTGCCTTGTTTGTTGTTGTGGTATTTGGCTTGTGTGCCGCCGGTCGTCTGTCTAAACCTAGTATATGGAGTTCTTTTCATACAGTATTAGTGCTTCCCAAGGTGTTCTGGAATTGTTCTGGCGCTCTGAAATTCATCACGGATAGTCTGTGCCGATTGTAGCTGGTTTGTGTGCACCACCCATTTTAACACCTTCCTGTCCCTACCAGTCATTTTCGGAGGCCGCCCTGGGTGGTTTTCTGCACTAGTGATGCCAGAACGTCTCCATTTGTTAATCACATCGCCAACCGTTGATTTTGGATACTCTAGTTGAGCGGCAATAACACGTATGGACATACCACCAATATGACAGCCCACAATGACACCTCTCTCAAAGTCACTGTCAGGTTCACGTCTTGTTGCCATACCACCTGTATTCAACTGTTACAATGAAATATTGCTTCCCACTATTTGTACACAAGTTTTTATGTTATTAACAAACCGGGAATGTTCCATTACATTCCAAGTTTGTAATGGAGAATGATCAATCCGGATTGTTTGTTCACTGTCAACAGTATATCGACATGAATACTTATCGCATAGAATCTTTACGTTCCTAATTAAAGGTACCGATAACTGCAATTATGAATAGGTGTATTTTGTTATTATTAATTAATACTGCATTATTAATGTACTATTAATAGAAGGGGTGTTCAGATAATTATTGGTAGATAGTGTATATCTTATCTGTAAAATTTCATTAAATTTCCAGATCGAAATTATTAATATCATTTCGAAACTTCTTTAGAAACTCTTAGAATAAAAGTGATCCAGTTGAAACTAAAACTGAACTGTGCAGACAGTTTCTTGTACAGACAACTGCGAATTCCGCTGTCAGGGAGTTATTGTTACACACAATATCGACAGGTTAATTCTTTGAAGCCCCGAATTAGCTGAACTGAAAAATGGAACCGTTGGGCAATTTTTTTAAAACTCTGCTAGGGGAATGTCATATACTTTCAAGTTTCAGAAAAAGAAAAGCTGGACAGACTGTCAGGAGAAAATAGTGAACGAAAGTGGAAAAGGAACATATAATGAAAATCGTAACTTGGAATGTAAGGAGCATCCCACATAAAGAAGAGGAACTTGATGAACAACTGAACCAAGTCAATGTCAAAATATGTATAGTTATAGAAACAAACAAATAACTATATATACGAAGAAGATCTTTGGAAAAACTGAGTTGGTGTCTTAATATTTTCGGGGGTTTAAAGGTGGTTTTGATGTTGTATTTGTGTAGTGTTCTGTCTATTTTTTAGGAAATGCCTCTAAAATAAGGTATGGCAATAGCATTCTTGAAATATTTCTTGTTTTTAGTGGTATCTCTGTAATTTTTACTGTATCCATTTTTCATAAATGTATGGTTGATGATCTTGTATTTCTAGTTTCGAGCTTGTTCATTTGAACAAATCGTTTGAGCTCTGTGCTTATGACCCCTAGTTTTTGTGTTGGGTGGTGATAAGAATTTTTGTGCATGTACTGGCCTGTGTATGTGGGGGGGGGGGGGGTTTGCGGTAAACTGAGAAGGAGAGACAGCCTGAGGGAAGACGTGTGACGAATGTGTCTAGGAACGGAAGAGAGTTGTTTTTTCCATTTCAATGGTGAAATGATTACGTATATGTTGCTTGTTCAGGTGGCTAAGGAATGTATTTAGTGCATCGCGGCAGTGGGGCCAAATGGCAAAAATATCATCGACGTATCTGAGCCAAAATTTGGGCTTTAGGCACGCTGACTCTAGAGCTCGTTGCTCAAATTTATATGGAAGACTTTGAGCCCCTGACAAAATGGAGACACCTACTCAGTTCTTCCAAAGTTCCTTTTCCACACCTAGCCCACCCAGGGGTTTACAAAATACAATGCACAAGTAACCTACCATACATAGGGAAAACAGGGCGAACCATCCCAATTAGGAAGGACGAACACAAACGACACATTAAATACCTCCAATTTGGAAAAACCGGCCTTTCTGACCATGCACTTCAAACATACCACAGAATTGATTGGAAAGGTACCAAGTTCCTACACAGCACCAAAACCTGGTTCGAGAGGAAATTCAAAGAAGCATATGAAATGCTCAAATATAATCCAAATCTGAACAAAAATGATGGTCTAACCATTCCAAGATGTGGAGGACCTGTTTGCAACCTTTATAGCAACTCGAAACAGCCAAAGAAAAATCTCAATAAAAGATGACTTGGTGAAGTGTTTTTTTTTTCCCCTTAACATTCAATAATAACTTGAACTGCTATTTTCTTCTGAACTTGAAAAGTTCAGAAGAAAATAGCAGTATGACAATCTAAACTGTACAAATCCCAAAGAATCTTAGTAATCTTAGTACAGGAGGACTTTAGCAGAGTTTATTGTACTTTTTTTATTAATTATTTATTTATTTTTAACTTAAAAAATGTTTATTTAATTTTATTTAATTTAATTTTATTATTTATTTATATATATATATGTGTGTGTGTGTGTGTGTGTGTGTTTAGCTCAGTAGAAGTGGCGTTTGCACTCTACAGCGCTTGCCCGCACGACGAAAGGCGTTCGAATCTAGTCGCCGACTAGAGGAACTTTTTCTGAGCCTTTCCTCGGCAGGTTCCAGAGTTAGTCGATCTCTGGCACGGGCTAGCGGTTTCGGTTTTTTCTCCTGGAAACTCGGGTTTTTCGTCCCGTAAACTCAAGAAAATCGGCCATCGAACCCACACTATTTTCTGACATTAAAAAATATTGTGTCAGGGTTAGAGTTAGGGACCACCAGATGGTGGCGCTTACTAGCCACCTTCTTCACTGCGTGCCGATAGCCTTTGGTCAGCTATCTCTGATTGGCTACCAATGGAAATTGAACTGCCCACTCAGTCTCCAAAAAGTTAGATAGGGCTAACAAACGACCTCGCTACTCCCTATACGGGAACAAAAAGGCGTTAGCTGATTTTTATATATATTTTTATCACTAGCGGTCGGGCAAAGAAAAGGATTAATTAACAGCGTAGATTTAATTTATAGTATAGAGTGCAAGAGCATTCAGCTTGGTTTCCTATGCACATGTATCCTTCTGATGATGACCTCAATAGAAGGGTCGAGACGTCAAGTGTTATTTTATTATTAACCACGCTACCGGCCAAGACGTCTATAGACGTTCACTTTATCATGGATGCGAAGTGCTTATTAAAATTGTAATACCATTGTTATAACAATGAAATATATGATGGATACGAAGCGTATGCGGATGCGTATTTGATCCATAACGGCCGGTAGTAAAATGATCATTTCAGCGAGTGTATTTTGTGTCCCTAAATTCCGAAATGTGAATGCTGATCACTGTGTAACCTTAAAAGAAAGAGATAAAGAAATATATGAATCCACACACACACACACACACACACACTAGTGTGTGTGTGTGTGTGTGGGTATATACCAATATACTAACCAGTATATTGGTATACTAATACTAATAAGTGCCTTGAGATATAGGAATGTTTCGTATCAAACTATACTACTACTATCTGTTCAGTGTCTTCGAACATACAATGGTTATATGAAATATGTTCAATGAGCCCATTACACGTCTAATCAATAATCTGCGAAGCGCATGACATACATCATCAACTTTGCGATATTTCAAGGATAAAAAAAGTTCTGCTTCACATTTTATTGATTTCGTTTTTCACAAGAGATATAAAATTTCATATGGAAGAAAATAAAATAAATTACACTTATTTTACACTTATTTTACACTTATTTTACAATTACACGAGATCAATCTTAGCAATACGCTAACTATTACTGGCAATATTTGCTATCTTTTATTTTTACAAGCAAATTTTTAGTTCGTTCCAGTCTACAGTTTCTAGCTGTTGCCGGTTGAATAACCGGCTCCAAAAATTCTGGAAAATTCAACAACCCACTGGTTCGAACCGACTCCAGCACACTATTGGATGGAAGGATTTACAAAATGTGAATAGGAAGACCATTTATTTCAAATGTATTTTTGAGTACAGACGCTCGTAAAGAGAAGAGGAAAAGGGGGAAAGGAGAGCTCATACTTCCAAGATCATCCTGAAACAATCAGTTAATTATTCGTTATACTAGATAACTTTTCATATTGATTTTATGTTATTTTCGACCATCTGAACGTAAGAAAAATTGACATAAACTGGGTTTTATTGGCTGAAGGATTTTAATTGATACTAAGTAAGAAACACCAACACGTTTCGCCAGCGTTTGGCTGTTTGGCTTTTTCAGGGTGAATAAAAGAGATACAAAACAACTTAAACACTGACACTGTTCATGAAAGAATGAGCCGAATACAATTGTATTTTTTTACAAATACAGAAGAACGCGTACTACATCAAACGCATGGTGTCAAACGTCAAACGTTGTTTTGTATCTCTTTTATTCACCCTGAATAAGCCAAACAGCTAAGTTGGCGAAACGTGCTGGTATTTCTTACTTAGTATCTATTAAAATCCTTTGGCCAATATAAAACCAAGTTTATGTCAATTTTTCTTACCTAGATAACTTTTATTAACACAATTCTCCTGGAGTGAAAGACTCATCGAGGGAGGAGTTTTTACAACAAACCTCCTTAGTAGGATAGCCATCGTCTCGGTTTACCTTGGACATTCTAAATCCTTATCCTTCGTCCCGGAACGTGTCTTAAAATTCCGAATTTTGTGAACGAGGCAGAGGAATTCTTAAAGAAAATAAAAAAAAAAGTTAAAGGAAATGAATTTTGTAAACCAGAACCTGTAATAAAGTATTGTTTTTGGTTTGGGCTATTCTTGTGATTGATTTCAGCTTTTACGTTTCAGCAATAACCAGCACTCTTTTCTTCGCTTATTTTTAGTTTCCACAGTAATACTTAAATCATTACTTAAAAAAGGTAAAACTTAAATAATTACTTAAAACAGGTAATACTTGTATCATTCTTCATTAGAACGTAAGAGAACTCCAATTATAATTATTAATAGTATTATTTATCATTAAAAATGTAAACCATATATAATATACATTTTATTCAGTTAAATAACACATATATTCTAAAAGAAAAGATGAAAGGAAATAACTGTGGAAGGGACCTTTATTATTGTTATTCGAGACTTCCAGAAAGTCGACTCATCGATGGAAGGAGTGAATCATCTACACTAGGCGTGATACCTGCTCTTAAACTCATTCACTCTGGATTCACTCACCACTTCCACAGGCAAACTATTCCACCGATTCCCATGTGAAAG
Source organism: Typopeltis vanoorti (assembly GCF_054136105.1). Taxonomy (NCBI): domain Eukaryota; kingdom Metazoa; phylum Arthropoda; class Arachnida; order Uropygi; family Thelyphonidae; genus Typopeltis; species Typopeltis vanoorti. The sequence goes on from NC_143561.1 coordinate 111,443,655, forward strand.
AAAAATCTAACTCCCACCCCTTTTGTTAGCTATAATGCTCACCAATATAATATACCGCTGGAAATCTCATCATGCCTACGCGCATAACTTTACACTCACCATTAACTTTACACTCAGCACACAAAATGTAACTTCCTCTGACCACTTTCCATATAAAGAAATATTTCAACAGTTGATAACCTATAACAGGCCCTCCCCAAACGAAGTCTAGGGTAAGAGTAAAAATAGACACCTGCATATTACACCATATGTCTAATTATTAAAAATTAGAAATCAAGATAACAAACTGTTAAATAAAATAAGTTATATTCTCCTATCTTGAGAAATATGTCTTCATAACGACAAATTCGAAGAATATGTGTAAAGTTGTCATGGTTTTTTCATGACTCTGAGTCCGGCAAAATATCAAATATGGCTGAATTTAAAAACAACTTATTAAATTTAACTTTACATTAGAACCTATAATAATAAACATCGACGGCGATGCACCGTCGATGTTTACATGTCCAATAAAATAAAGACCATAAATAGTTCATAAATTATTTATTTATTCTACGAAATTTATTTTTATATGTTTTTTTTTTTTTTGATGTTTATGATATGCGCGTTTTCTAAAGCACGGGGCAGTGTTCCTCTTGAACCAAGTATAAGGGCAGCACTAGCCAATAACTTTCAGTTTGCAAACCTCTCTCATATCACTCCTCTTCCTCCTGTTTACCTGGTGTGAGACCACCGCTCTGGTTATTGGAGGCCAAAAATTGCTTGAAAAAGTTCCATGTTTCGTCTCTAGAGCAAAGTTTTCAACTATGTAAAAAATAATATAAATAAAAATACAAAAATAATAAAATTAATGAAAACTATTAAAATTCTTAGTGACGATACAGATATACTATAGGTTTGTTTGAAAGCTGTCGTGGAAGGGAAACCTTAAAAAAAATAAAACCAGGAGATCAAATCTGCTCAGAGTATGCAGTCGTGCCAAGGTACTAAAAGAGGCAAAATAACTTCCTTATCCTTACACACCGGTGTTCATTGCTAGATCACAATTATCTTATAAACTGTATTTTCATTTTTTTTATAATGCGACATTTGAAATTGAGTTTCATATCCACCATAATGCCCAGATCTCTAGCTTCATCAATTCTTGTAACATAATCCCACCAATATAATATAATGCTGGAGGTCTCATCAAGCCTACGTGTATAACTTTACACTCATAATTACACTAACATTGAACTGATAGTCATTATCAGGTTTCCATAGTTCTAGGCCAGTGTTTCTCAAAGTGTTGTACGCGGACCCCCGGGGTCCTCGAAAGGTCTTCAGGGGGTTCGTGGCAATTTTCGGCTAAGCATCATTAACGCATGGAAGAAAATTTAAGTTTGAGATCGTAAAACGTTCCTATTGTATCACTGAATAAGGTACAGAGACATCTGCAGACTGTGTAATATGTTTCTCAACAAACAGTGCAATTAGAGACAACAGCACTAACTAATGAATCGCATGACCCCCTCCCACATAAAATGCTGTATAGTATAGTAGACAATCAAAACCATATGGTGCACTGGCAACATATGGTTTTGTTTGAGTGAACGTGTTAAAACTAAGAAATATATAGTGAATGTGTTTCAGATATTATATAAGGAATTCGGTTGAAGAGAATTAGCATTTCAACTGAACTGTCAGCTTGCCTTTGTCAATTAGTAGCGCGATATTTTGTTAATACCGCACCAAGCATATGAACGTCTTCATAGCTGTTTTATCTCTACTGGCCTACCACTGCTGTCTGTTTCGAGTTCTGCTTTCACTAGCCATTTGTTGAAGGACTGTTCGTTAAATATGGTAATTTTTTTATTTTAGCTTTCAAATTCTTAAGTATGGATCACTGGTTAAAGACTGGATTTTTAAAATGCGCAAAAGAGAGGAACATAGTAGATACAAGTAGCTGTCAGCAACAAGAAAATGTTGATATTGTATCTGGATTAAGTGAAATTGATAAGTGTGTATCGTCTGACATCTCTAAAGAACCAACTAGGAAGAAGATGAGAAAACTTCGTAAGTACGATATCTTCTTCTTATTGTGCTATCTTCTATCGAAGGTCAGATCTTCTATCGAAGGTCAGAGACCATCTTGGCAAACAAACTGCGCTCTTGTGCTAATCTGAGCAGTTGTGCACTGCTCTTTCCTGTCCACGTCTTGATGTTGTCAAACCATGATATTCTTTTTCTTCCCCTAGTTCCTTTGCCACCAATTCTTCCTATCAAAATAGTTTGTAGAAGTTGGTATTTGCTGTTTCTCATGATGTGGCCAAGATATGATGTTTTTCGTTTCTTGATTATTTGTACAAGATGTTTAGCTTTGCCAATGGATTTTAAGACCTCTTCATTGGTAATTTTTTCTGTCCATGATATCTTTAGCATTCTTCTGTATAGCCACATCTCAAAGGCTTTGATTTTCTTGATGGCTGTCGCCTTCAATGTCTATGTTTCAACTCCATAGAGCAGAATAGACCACACGTAGCATTTCAGCATTCGGCATCTGACTTCCATGTTTAGGTCTTTATTGCAGAAGTGTTCTCATTTTCATGAAGGACTGCCGTGCAACTTCAATCCTTGTCTTTATATCTATTTCTGGATCCCACCGTTCATTAAGCCAGCAACCAAGATATTTATATCTTGACACTTGATCAATATTTTTCCCATTGAGTGTCAGTTTCATTGATGAGGCTGGATGTTTGCTGATGATCATGTATTTTGTCTTGTTGATGTTTATATTTATTCCCATTCTTTGAAAATTATGGAGACAACTACCGTGTTTGAATAAAAACTTTAGTTTACTATTGCTAAAATTTTACAATTCGACGTTTCGACCTTTATGTTAAGGTCATCTTCTGGAGCGTACAAATATACACAGGAAACAAGCTATACCACAATCATACTGGTTCGTTAAAGACACTGACTAACCGCTACCACAATTGTTGGCCTGACCTCTGGTGGAAAAAAAAAAAAAAAAAAAAAAATTATACATCAGCGCTAAAGTCCTATTATTTTTGTTGTCTACTATATACATATATTAACATTATATTAACATCATTCCAGCCAGTTGGAGTGGAATGGTTTCTAATAATAGCAGATTGGCTAGAGTCCTGACTTGTGTTGAATCTTTCAAATTAGGTTGGCTGAATGTGTGCCATCCAGATCCTTGGAATTTTCATACCATCTTTGTTGTTGATATTTGGGTGGTTTATCAGGATTTCGCAGGATTCTTTAAATTTTTTAAAGACACTGACTAACCGCTACCACAATTGTTGGCCTGACCTCTGGTGGAAAAAAAAAAAAAAAAAAAAATTATACATCAGCGCTAAAGTCCTATTATTTGTGTTGTCTACTATATACATATATTAACATTATATTAACATCATTCCAGCCAGTTGGAGTGGAATGGTTTCTAATAATAGGTGTTGAGTGCGTGGCCTCTCAGACCACGCACTCAACACCTTACACCAAATCAACTGGAAAAGCACCTGCTCCTTACACCGTACAAAAACATGGTACGAAAGAAAATTTAAAGAATCCTGCGAAATCCTGATAAACCACCCAAATATCAACAACAAAGATGGTATGAAAATTCCAAGGATCTGGATGGCACACATTCAGCCAACCTAATTTGAAAGATTCAACACAAGTCAGGACTCTAGCCAATCTGCTATTATTAGAAACCATTCCACTCCAACTGGCTGGAATGATGTTAATATAATGTTAATATATGTATATAGTAGAAAACACAAATAATAGGACTTTAGCGCTGATGTATAATTTTTTTTTTTCCACCAGAGGTCAGGCCAACAATTGTGGTAGCGGTTAGTCAGTGTCTTTAACGAACCAGTATGATTGTGGTATAGCTTGTTTCCTGTGTATATTTGTACGCTCCAGAAGATGACCTTAACATAAAGGTCGAAACGTCGAATTGTAAAATTTTAGCAATAGTAAACTAAAGTTTTTATTCAAACACGGTAGTTGTCTCCATAATTTCCAAAAATGCATTCGGATCACCGTGCAAGCCTAAAAGAAAGGGTCCCATTCTTTGACTTTCTATGTATACTCTGTCAATGAGTTTTTGGAGATCCATAATATTATCTGCAATTAGCACGGTGTCATCTGCATATCGAAGGTTGTTAACAATCTTTCCATTTATTGTGATTCCCTCTGAACATTCTTCCAATGCTTTTTTAAAGATTACCTCTGCATATATGTTGAACAGGAGTGGTGAGAGCACACATCCTTGTCTCACTCCTCTTTTGATGTTAATATCACTGGTGGTAATGTTGTCTAATTGAACGGTAGCTGACTGATTCCAACACAGATTTGTTATTAGTCTTATGTCTTGTTCATCTAGCCTTATTTGTTGAAGGATTTCTATTAAGTTGGTGTGTCTGACTTTGTCGAATGCTTTTTCAAAATCTATGAAACACATAAAGACAGATTTCTGTTTTTCTATGCATTTTTGTATCAATATTTGGGTACAGAAAAGGGCCTCTCTAGTAACAAAACCATTCCGAAAGCCGAATTGTGTTTCACTTAGAGTTTCTTCACTTTTTCTATAAATGCGATTCTGAATTACTTTCAAAAATATTTTTAATGTTTGGCTCATTAGACTAATAAGTCTGAAGTCACCACAGGAATTCGCTTTGGGTTTCTTTGGGATAGTGATAAATGTAGATTTGAGCCAATCTGATGGAAATTCATCACTTTCATATATTTTATTAAATAGTTTTTCAAGAAGTTTGATGTTATCTGGTTCTATTAATTTTAAAAATTCTGTTTGCACACCATCTGGTCCACTGGCTTTTCCTGTTTTACTTGTTCGTATAGCATTCTCTATTTCGCATTTCATGATTGCTGGTCCTTGAATGTTATCTTTTATATTTATACGCTTCTGTCTAGTATCATTGAAAAGTTCTGTTACATATTTTATCCAAATCTGTGCTTTATTCTCTTCTTCTAGAACTATTTTTCCATTTTCGTCTCTTAGAGACACCATTTGCTTTTTCCTCAGTTTTCCGGAAATTTCGTTGATTTTCTTATACAGATTGAAATTATCATGTTGTTTCTGAAGCAGTTCAATTTCAGTACATAAATTTTTCATCCAATTTTCCTTGGCTTCTTTTATTTTTTTCTTGGTGATGTTATGTGTTTCTGTATACCTGGCAAGGTCTTTGTTTTTGTACATTCTTCTTGTATCAATAAGAGAAAGAATCTCATCTGTCATCCATTCCTGTTGTTTTATATTATTCATATTATTCGCATAACCTACTTCTTCAATACTTGTTGTTACGATGGCATTCTTTAAGCTATTCCAAAGAGATTCCACACTTTTATTTTCTTCTATGTTAATCTGTTGTAATCGCAGGTTAAGCTGTGTCTTGGCACTTGTATTTATGTTCGGGTCTTTCAGTTTTTCTACATCAATTTTCTTTTTCTTCTTTTGTGATTTTTTAGCTGATTTTAATCTAAGACGTACTTCTGCAACTATGGGATTGTGGTCTGATGAGATATCTGCTCCAGGATAAGTCTTTGCACTCTTTATACTACTGTGGAATCTTTTATTTATCAGTATATAATCAATTTGATTTCTGACAATGTTATGTTTGTTATCTTGAGGCGATTTCCAAGTGTACAGTCTTCTAGATGGAAGTTTAAACCAGGTATTTGCTATTGTTAGATCTTCTTCCTGACAGAACTGGACTAGGCGATCTCCTCTGTCGTTTCTGGTGCCTAAGCCATGTTCGCCAACAATTTCTCCATCATCCCCTCTTCCCACTTTTGTATTGAAGTCACCCATCACTATGTTTATATTATGTTTCTTTGTTAGGTTTTTAATCTCTTTTAGGTGTTCATAAAACTCTTTAACATCTTCACTTTTGTCAGCTGTGGGTGCATAAGCTTGGATGATATTTATGTTAATGGGGTTTCCCTTAAGTTGTAACAGCATTATCCTTTCAGAAAATGGAATCTTTCAGAGAATGGAAGTACGATATAAATTACTTGAAATGTGGATTTTCATGGACGGGAAATGAAGAGGAACCTATTCCATTATGTGTAATTTGCGGTAAAACTTTAAAAAATGAAAGCATGAAACTATGTAATTTAAATCGCCATTTTGAATCGAAACATGATGAATGCAAGGACAAACCTGTCGACGTTTTTCAAAATAAACTAAAAAATTTAAAAGAATCTCAAAAAGTGATGTCGATCGTGTCAGGAGGTGAAAATATGAAGGCTTTAGAAGCATCATATCGTGTGTCGCTATTAACACGTTCGCTGCCACGCTACTCAGTCATAGTTTGTTCCCGCACGCCAAGCGCTTTTCGCGTCTTCAAGATCACTACGAGTAATCTCGTAGCCGGCGTATCAGACAGAATTTTGTTTCATACGCCAACTACGAGTAATCTCGTATCACTCCCATCTTCAAGGTCACTACGAGTAATCTCGTAGCCGGCTTATCAGACAGAATTTTGTTTCATACGCCAACTACGAGTAATCTCGTATCACTTCCAGCTATATATTACATGCGCTGATGACGGTGTTTATTGCATCTAGTTCAGTTTTAGTTTCTAGTCTCTAAGAACCTTCAATTTCGCCAAGACCAGTAAAAGAAAACTTACTGATATAGAAGTGGAAGCTTATGCTAATATGAGCGATGCTGAATTTCATGAAATATTTGGTTTCGATTCCGAAGATGATCCTACAGACGACTCTAGCGGTGACTCCGATGATGAAGAAACTTTTGAAGATGAAGATAGCAACCAGCCAAATGCATCAACATCAACTTATTGGGAAAATTCAGAAGAGGAGCCCCCACAATTTGACTTTGTTGAAACTGCAGGTTTTAAAATTGACACTAGAAATTTCAGTATCAAAAGTTAGTTGAACTTTTCTTTTCTGAAGAATTTCTCACAATTTTAGTAGAACAAACCAATTTATATGCTTTACAAAATATTGAGGAAAGCCGAACGCAGTTCAAAAAAAGTCGAAGAATTTTTAACTGGAAAGCAACAGACATACCTGAAATGAAATTATTTCTTGGACTTTTACTTCATATGGGTCCTTGTAATTTACCGTCTATTAACACGTTCGCTGCCACGCTACTCAGTCATAGTTTGTTCCCGCACGCCAAGCGCTTTTCGCGTCTTCAAGATCACTACGAGTAATCTCGTAGCCGGCGTATCAGACAGAATTTTGTTTCATACGCCAACTACGAGTAATCTCGTATCACTCCCATCTTCAAGGTCACTACGAGTAATCTCGTAGCCGGCTTATCAGACAGAATTTTGTTTCATACGCCAACTACGAGTAATCTCGTATCACTCCCATCTTCAAGGTCACTACGAGTAATCTCGTAGCCGGCTTATCAGACAGAATTTTGTTTCATACGCCAACTACGAGTAATCTCGTATCACTTCCAGCTATATATTACATGCGCTGATGACGGTGTTTATTGCATCTAGTTCAGTTTTAGTTTCTAGTCTCTAAGAACCTTCAATTTCGCCAAGACCAGTAAAAGAAAACTTACTGATATAGAAGTGGAAGCTTATGCTAATATGAGCGATGCTGAATTTCATGAAATATTTGGTTTCGATTCCGAAGATGATCCTACAGACGACTCTAGCGGTGACTCCGATGATGAAGAAACTTTTGAAGATGAAGATAGCAACCAGCCAAATGCATCAACATCAACTTATTGGGAAAATTCAGAAGAGGAGCCCCCACAATTTGACTTTGTTGAAACTGCAGGTTTTAAAATTGACACTAGAAATTTCAGTATCAAAAGTTAGTTGAACTTTTCTTTTCTGAAGAATTTCTCACAATTTTAGTAGAACAAACCAATTTATATGCTTTACAAAATATTGAGGAAAGCCGAACGCAGTTCAAAAAAAGTCGAAGAATTTTTAACTGGAAAGCAACAGACATACCTGAAATGAAATTATTTCTTGGACTTTTACTTCATATGGGTCCTTGTAATTTACCGTCTATTAAGCATTATTGGAGTACAAATCAACTTTACAATTTGCCATTTTGGCGCTCTAAAATGAGCCGAAATCGATTTCAAATTTTATTGCGTCATTTGCATTTCGCAGATAATTCCCAAGCATCTAATGATAAATTGCACAAATTAAGACCAGTCCTAGATCATTTTAATAGTGTAATGCGAAATTGCTACACACCAGACAGAAACTTATGTATTGATGAGTCAATGGTGTTGTGGCGCGGTAGACTGGCATTACGGCAATACATAAAAAACAAAAAACATAAATATGGCGTGAAATTCTATGAACTGTGCGAATCAAATGGATTGGTGATAAAAATAAAAATTTATACAGGAAAATCTGAATCGTCTTTAGCGAAAATGGGTCATGCATATGATGTTGTATTCCACTTGATGGAAGAATATTTAGACAGGGGTTATGTATTGCATATGGACAATTTTTATAATTCTGTAGCTCTAACAGAATCGCTTACCAACAGAAAAACGTATGTGTGTGGAACTCTGAGAAATAATAGGAAAAACAATCCACCAGATGTTATTCAAATATGGATAAGGGATGGATGAACTTACAGCATCAGAGAATATCAGGAGGAATCGGGATTTTCATTATTTGGAAATTTTACCACCAACAGAAAAAAAAGAATCAACCGACAAAGCCATGCCGTGTCTGTACAAGAAACAAACGTAGACGCGAAACACGTTATTATTGTCCTCTTTGCCAGGAAAAACCACCATTGTGCGTGGAAAAGTGTTTTAAAATGTACCATTCTTAATTTGAATAAATTGATTTTTTTTTATTTTACTGAGTGCTTTTTTATTTCATTGATTGGTTTTTATTTTTATTGATTTTACTAGTTTAAATTGATATACAAATTACGTGTTATACGACGGATTAACTCACTCTTGGCATACGAGGTTGGTAATCAACATACGAGTATTCTCGTAGTTGGCTTGTGAAGCTCATATACGAACTACGAGTATACTCGTAGTTGGCATCTGAGGCACATACACAATATACTATATTTTAGTTGAAATTATTTCTCTTCTACCAAGCCCCCAGACATGCTCTCCGCATTATTCAGAATCCAAGGGTCCAAATTAAGGTAATTATACAAAGGGATAACTCGTGTTTGGCATAGGAGGTCGGAAAATCGACATACGAGTATACTCGTAGTTGGCTTGTGAAGCTCATATACGAACTACGAGTATACTCGTAGTTGGCAGCGAACGTGTTAATAGCAAAAAGTGGTGCAGCAGAAACAATTGGTGAAACTTTGGTCATGCTTGCAGCAAAAATAATAGCGGAAATTATAATCGGAGATAATGCAAAAAGATCTTTTGATCGGATTTGCCTTTCAAATAGTACCGTTCATCGACGAATCACTGAAATGGCTGAAAATATAAAACAAATATTGTTATCCGATATACGTAAGAGTCGTTATTATGCGTTACAGGTAGATGAATCCACCGACATTACAAATTTTGCAAATCTTCTAGTGTTCGTTAGGTACGAAAAAAATTTAAAAAATTCATGACGACCTTTTATATTGCCAACCCTTGCCAGAACATACAACAGGAGAAAAAATATTCAACAGTATAAATATCTTTATGCATCAAAACAAGCTTGATTGGAAAAGTTATGTTGGAATAAGCACGGACGGAACGAAATCCATGGTCGGATCTAAAAAAAAAAAAGGGTTTGTTTCAAGGATTTAAGCTGTTGCACCAAATGCAAAGTCGACACACTGCTGCATACACAGGGAGGCTTTGGCTACACACATGATGTCTACAGACCTAAGAAAAGTTCTTGGTGAAGCTGTAAAAATCATAAATTATATTAAAGGCCGTCCTCTAAACGCCAGACTTTTCTCTCAACTTTGCAAAGAAATGCGAAGCAACTATACACAACTTCTTTTCCATGTTCGTTGGCTTTCTCGTGGAAAAGTCCTTACTCGTTTATTTGAATTTCGGAATGAACTACAAGTTTTTCGTGATGAAAAGTTTGAATTGAAAAAGCATTTACATAATTGGAAATGGCTCAGTCAATTAGCATACCTGGCAGATATATTTACTGTATTAAATAGCCTTGATTTATCTTTACAAGGCAAGGAAATTTCTATATTTCAGGTCCAAGATAAAGTGAACGCCATGTTGGCAAAAATGAAGTTATGGCAAAAGCGGTTTGGTAATGGAGAATTTGACGCGTTTCCATCGCTTCATGAAATGCTCGCACGTTCAAATGAACAAATTTATGATGTGAAAATTACTATCATGCAGCATTTAAAAAGCTTACAAATGAATCTAGAAAAGTATTTCCCTGAATTGGACATTAATATTGAGTGGATAAGATACCCTTTTAATAAAAACAAATTTATGCCAAAGGGTCTATCGTCAATAGAAGTAGAACAACTTTTAGAACTAGCTTCTGATGGTTTCCTAAAAAATAAATACAGCGAGAATACGTTATCATCATTTTGGCCACAAATACAGAATGAATTTCCTGAATTAACAGATAAAGCTCTAAAGTTCATTTTTCTATTTCCAAATTCATATCTGTGCGAGGCTGGATTTTCGGCCCTTGTAGATATTAAGACGAAGAAGAAGAAGAATCGCATTATAGATGTCGAACCGCATCTGAGATTGAAATTAACAACTATAGAGCCAAAGTTTGCTGAAATTTTATCTCACCGTAAGCAATTTCACTTCTCTCATTGATGATAAATTATTTCAAGTAAAAGTTTGGTCTATTAAAAAGAAATCATATTTTTTGTTTACATGAACATATAAATTCAAATAAAAGAGATATTTAATTTTTTAATATTTAAATTAATTTATTAATTTTAATTTATTTATTCGTTTTAAGTAATTAATTAATTTATTTTTAATTAATTTATTTATTTTTAATTAATTTATTTATTTTTAATTAATTTATTTATTTTTTAATTAATTTACTTATTTTTAATTAATTTATTTATTTTTTAATTAGTTTATTTGTTTTTTAATTAATTTATTTATTTTTAATTAATTAATTAGGGGGTACATAGTAATAATGAAAATTTAAGAAGGGGTCCGCGGCTTTCGGAAGTTTGAGAAACTCTGTTCTAGGCTATTGAAATACTTCTGATGTACACGTATAGCAGTAGCTTCCCTGATTGTCCTGTCTATCTTTGCGGTCATCATCAAAACAATTGCACATCTCCTGTTAGACCCTTTTTAATGTTACGAATATATAGACTGAACAACATAGACTGAACAACAGGGGTCCAGGGACTGATCCCTTATCAGTCCCTGGACCACTTTCTGATACTTATCCATCTGCCACACACTTATCCAAGCAAATCATGTATTCCTATATTCTCCAGTTTATGCAACAGACTCTTATGTAGTATCTTATCAAAGGTCTTATGCAAATTATCTCTTAATATTGAATGACAAACAATTCCGATTAGATATTTGAATACCAGTGTAGAATTACGCGTGAAGCACTGGTATTTAGCATGATGGTACCTGAATACTCGTGTAGTGCGATCTCACTACAGATATATTAGTAAGAAAATATTATGTGAGGGGTTTGTGAATTTCTAAAGTTGGTTGTCCTACTCCTTAGCGTCCACAAATTCATCAAGACATTTATTGTAAATCTATCTATTCGCCCTCTAATTCCATTTACGTATCAATTACTCTAAGTAGTATAACAAAAATAAAAAGAAATTTTTGAACTTATTCAGCACAATCTTGTGCAACTTATAGGAATGTCCCTAATGCTTGTCCCTTTCCCCAGTTTTACAATTCAAAAAAAATCTCTCCTATCCCCATTCAGCAAATACTTCTTAATAGCTTAAGCGTTGCAATCATATTCTATACATTCATCGATCTCTATGTCGCAACTTCATGGGAAAGTGACAAGTTAACATCAGCTGTTTTTCGGGAAAATGGAACTGAGATTATTAGCGCTAAATTCAACTATGAACCCAGTCGTTTTAAGACAAAATGATAGATTTTACAAGTTGACCGTGCTGTACGCAGGAGTGACTAATAATAAGAAACATTTATTATACAATTTCTTGGCTGGTGACATTTTTCGTCGTTCTTATAAAAAGCGCCACCCCGTGTGGTGACCAGGGTTAAAGAATAGTCCCAATGTAGCCCATGCATGTCGTAAAAGGCGACTAAAATGGGTACCCAGTACCCGGGGGTATAGCCGGGTTCCTTCTTGTAAGGTTGGGCGCAGGGCTAACAACCCTGTCCTGTAAAAACTCATTTGTTAAGAAAGTCAAAAGGAAAATTAGCCAGACGTACTTCGCGGAACAACTTGGACAACAGAAAAAGGATTATGAATATTGGTTTGGAAGCTGGAATGTCTTGAGCCTGAACAGACCAGGAACATTGAAGAGAGTGTGTGAGGAACTACAGAGATATAGAGTGCAGATAACAGCATTGCAGGAGGTGAGATGGAAAGGAAGTGGCATATTTGATACCAGAACACATACTATTTTTTACAGTGGAGGAGATCAAAAAGCCTTTGGCACCGCATTTTTGGTTAATAAAAAATGGAAACACTTGGTTCTTGATTTTAGACCAGTTAATGAACGACTTTGTGTACTGAGAATAAAGTTTAAGATATTCAATATTTCACTTATATGTGCACACGCACCAACTGAGGACTCTTGTGAAGAAGACAAGATGAATTTCTATGAATTATTGGAGAAGATACATGATCAGGCACCGAAACATGATGTAAAAATGGTTCTAGGAGACATGAATGCCAAAATAGGAAAGGAAGAAACCTTCCGACCAACAATTGGAAGAGATAGCGCACACGAAGAAAGTAATGAAAATGGCATGAGACTAATTGATTTTGCAAGTAGCAAAAATATGATCATATGTACAACCTGTTTTCCACATAAAAAAGTACATAAAGTTACCTGGAGATCGGCAGATGGAAAAACGGAAAATCAGATAGATCATGTGATGATTGATAGACGACATGCGACAGATATCATTGATGTAAGAAGTTTTAGAGGAGCGGATTGTGATACGGATCATTACTTGTTAAGAATTAAATATAAACAACGGATAAAAATTAATAAAGTAGGTAGAGGAAAGAGAACACCAAGATATGACATCCAAAAATTAAAAGATGGAAAAATCAGACAAAAATATATTGACAGATTGGGAGAAGAAATAAATGAGGATGAACATATAAATAATATGACTATAGATAAAAAATGGGAATGGACCAAGAATAAAATTTCTAAAGTGGCTGAAGAAGTCCTGGGATTCAGAAACAAAGATGAAAGAAATGAATGGTATGATTTGGAATGTAGAAAATGTGTTGAAGACAGAAATACAGCTCGTCTAAAGATGCTTGGACGAAAAACTCGAGCAAATGAGAATGAATATAGAGAAAAACAAAAACAAGCCAAAAAGATTTGTAGAAGAAAGAAACGTGAATGGGAAAAGTCGAGGCTAAATGAAATTGAGATTTTGAAGAATACAGGACAAATTAAGAAAATGTATAATAAGATAAAGGAAATTAAAGGCGGGTTTCAACCCAGAACAACTTTCTGCAGAGACCATGAGGGAAACTTGCTCAGTGGAAAGGAGGACATTTTGAGAGGGTGGGCAGAATATTTTGAAGATCTCCTTCAGCACAAAACAAGCTTGGAAAATGACGTTCCAGAAGAAGACGAGTTTAACGAACCCCTGGCAAGTATGGGAAAAGCTGAGACAGAGGAAGCACCAGAATTAAACGAGGTGGAATTAGCCCTAAAGAGAATGAAAAATAATAAAGCACCTGGTGAAGATGGAATACCAGTTGAGCTATTAAAATATGGTGGGCAGTCACTATTAATCAAAATACATAAGTGCTTGTCAGAGGTATGGGAAACTGAATCTATGCCTACTGAATGGTACACTGCTATTATCGTTCCTATACATAAGAAAAATGACAAGTCTCTGTGCCAAAATTATAGAGGAATATCACTGTTAGCAGTAATTTACAAAATATTTGAAAGGGTACTGGCAACTAGATTGGAACCCTTTATAGAAAAAACGCTGGGCGACTACCAATGTGGTTTTAGGTATGATAGATCAACAACAGACCAGATGTTTACAGTACGAACTATAATGGAGAAATGCTATGAGTTCAATATCAATCTGCACCATTTGTTTGTGGACTTTAAACAAGCCTATGATAACATCGATAGAGATAAGCTATTTAAAGTCATGAAGGAATTCCAAATTCTACCTAAACTGATAAGATTAGTTAAAATGACACTCAGAAATACCATGGGTAGAGTGCAAATACAGGGCGAACTCACACCTGAGTTCAGGATTACCAAAGGATTACGACAAGGACAATGCTTTTCAACCTTGAAAGGGTAATACGAAATGTAATTATAAACAGAGGTGGAACTATTATGAATAGAAGTCTACAGCTTTTGGCTTTTGCGGATGATGTAGACTGTATTGCAAGGACTGAGAGAAGCCTTAGAGAAGGTTATAGACAAATGAGAGAGGAGGCAAGGAAAATGGGACTACAAAGAAACGAAACTAAAACAAAATACCTAATTGTTGCCAGATATAAACAAAAATTGGGAAACAGCCAAAGTTTCACAGTAGATGAAGAAACCTTTGAACGAGTCCAGCATTTCAAATATTTGGGTTCAGTAATAACAGAAAGTAATGATATGTCAGTTGAAATTACCTATAGAATAGCTGCTGCAAATAGAACTTATTATAGTATTCAACCACTATTAAAATCGAATTTGTTTTCGATAAAAAGTAAAATCCAGCTATATAAAGTAATCCTCAAACCTATGCTTTTGTACGGCTGCGCAACATGGACAATGATCCAGAGAGATCAAAACCAATTACAAATATGGGAACGAAAAGTATTAAGAAAGATCTTTGGCCCAATTAATGAGAATGGACTTTGGAGAGTGAGGAATAACAAAGAAATAATGGAGAAATTCAATGAAGTGGATATTATTACTGAAATAAAGGTGAGAAGACTGAGATGGCTAGGACATCTTCAGCGAATGGGAGATAATAGAGCCGTAAAAAAGGTCTTCATGTCTGGACCAGGTGGATCTAGGTCCAGAGGACGACCGAAAAGGAGATGGCTTGACGATGTGGAGGATGATTTAAAGAAAATGAGAGTAAAGAACTGGAGGAGCAAGACACAGAATCGTGAAGAATGGAAAGCTATCCTGAGACAGGCCCAGGTCCTAAATGGACTAGTAGTGGTAGTTATAAAAAGCGCCAAAATTTTAAATTTGATATACCCTCTCCTCGCTGCCCAAAGTATGACAGATCATATGGATTCATTCAAGTGATAACATTTCGGAACAATCTAAGGTCATTTCAGCTGAACGGAAAAAATGACAGTTCTATTTTCCTAGAGTGATTACTGTAAATAACTTGCATGGTTATGATTAATTTAGTGCACCCATTGGTATGATTTTAAGCAACATATCTAAAATCAGCACTATTTGAAGTATCATTTTTGCCCCTTTGCTTGCGATAGATGAGATTATACAAATTAAGATATTTTAGACATCGATAGTAGCATAGTTTGGTTCCTGTCGCCCTTCTGAAATTCGTAGCTACGCGCCTTCTTTCAGTGTGACAATTTTCGTCAAATAACTGGCGCCCTTCTGGCACCGGTCCAACCATAGCGTTCCTACCTCTACGTATCTATATATCTATTAGCCTTGACAGGGAAAATCTCTTAGCCTTGACAGGGAAAACGTTTCTATTAAAACATGCAAAGTTTCTGGTGGTATTACGTGTGATACCACCAGAAGTTAGTTGTTTGTTTGCAAAGTAACTTTCGTTTGCAATTACAGTACTTCACTTAACAGGTGTACACACAGTTAAACTATTCAGTACATATTAATAACATTATTATTGTTAACTAGCACTTCGTTTGTAAAAAGACTGGCAAAGAACATTGCTCAAGTCAGCGTGAGCAATTAGATACACCCATTCATCAACACATCGTCCGAGTGGCTTTGCGCTTCGCAACGATATGCCTGGGGAAGGAGTGTCCTAGGTTCGATTCCCGTCAACGACGTGAGGAGCTCAAGGATCTGCCATAGTCAAGTTAGCCGGTCTTGGCCGGTCTTTTTTCCGCCTGTTTATCTGGTGTTTTTCAGCCCGCAAGCAGGCAAACCGGTCGGAGGACACACACGGATTACAGTCAGGAATACACCCAGTCATAGGACTGATTCAACGGCCTGTGCCGGTTCCGGAGCCAGGATAAAATTTGGGGGGGACTAGATGGTACCGTAAAAAGAGGGGGCACGCTGTATCATCACACGGAATTTGTTTATTTTATTTATCAACACATCTTTCGCAAATCTATCCACAGTATAATTTCATTTGCTGCAGCGAATGAATAACCAGTTTGAAATAAGTTTGGTTTTCCAATTTGAAGTAACATGCTGCTTTTATAAAATTAAATTCTAAAAAAAAAAAATTTTTTTTTAAATGTTTATTTATACCGAGTGTTTATACCGAGTGCCTGGGGTGAGAGAGAGAGAAAAGAAAAGAAAACCACAATTAATTACTTTACACATAATAAATAAAGTGAAGAAGCAGTCGGATTGCTCTAACGTAACAACTGCCGATACTCCTGCGATTCATTGACCATAATTTATCATTTTATCATTTTAGTTATCTTTAAAATTATCGGTTATCTTTTATTATTCTCTCCTCTAACTCTTTAGAAGCTGACAAAGGAGTTAAGCGAAATTTTCATAGCAGAGTGGGCACCATTACCTGCTTACTGTATTTTTTTTTTAATTATGGACATTTTGCATTTTGAGTTGCACTGAACTTTAAAATTTAAAATGCATTTAAAAAATTAATTAATAATTATTATTTTGGGAACAGAACAAAAGAAATAATGATTTTTTATTTTGGGCGGGAGAGGAATTATTATTCTCCATTTGATTGAAAGGAGATAGATTATAAACAGTTCAGGAAAACAACGGATTTCCATTAAAAGCAGACTTGTATATTTATATTTATACTCAAGTGGGGGTTTTGTTTACAGTTTGTTCTAATAAATATTTCGCCTTGTTTGGAAATCTTCTGACAGCTAACTTCTTTGGTTTGCTTTTTTATTCTTTTTTAATTGATGTAATTAAGAAACTTCAGTGATTATATTTTAAATTAACAATTTTGCGAAAGGCCTTTATTGGCCCCAAGACAGCTTCCCGGCAGCTTACGAATCGTTCCTTCAAGTTATTATTATATATATATATATATATATACATTTTCCTATTTTATTGTTATGTTATTCATTCATTCACTTTATGCATTCGCTCACACGAACATTTCAGCAACAAGAGGTTTCCTTTAATCAACCGATGACCGATGAACCGATCAAACGGGACTGTTTATGATGTTCAATGGTCGCTACAACTGTTTGTATTTTGGTGTTTCGCTGTTTAAATTATGAACTGTTTCTAACTGTTGTTTTATTTTACTGCTGTTAATAATGGCAGATACAATTCGAATTAAGGGTACTGTTGCTTCCAGTGGAAAGAAGACGCGTAAACCTAATACATCCTAATACAACCTAAGATTACAATTATTAAATTTAGTGACGATGGCATATCGAACATTGAGCGAGGTCCCTGACTAAACTTACATCGCACTATTGTTGTTGTAGTTGTCGATAACAAAGGTAAAGTGAAAAGTGCTACAGTAGTTACTACAATAGTGAATATTACAGTTATCCGTAAATTTGACAATCTCATTGACGAATGGAAAAACTTTTGTTATAGGTTAACGACCAAAGTGGGTGGTGTGTTTTTTACCTTAAGCGAAGAAATTTAGAATTAACTTTCACGTTTGCGAAAATTATTCTAAATTTTTCTTTTGCGTAGCTGACGTAAACGAATACTTTATTTAGTCATTTACGCACAAACTTGTATATGACTGCTTAACACGTTTTTAACCATTACATGTATTTTACAAGTGATAAAGAAGGATGTGACCAACTTACGATATATATACTATGGTGGTCTGAAACCTGACGTGTCATATGAGGTCAGTATGATTGTTATTATTATTATTAGTAGTAGTAGTGGTAGTAGTAGTAGTAGTAGTAATAGTAGTAGTAGTAATATTATACGTCTCTGAAGTCAACAATTCATCGCGGGATATCCTCCACCATACACGCACATCATAACGTAACTTCAATGCATTCACTGTCTCCACACTCACCACTTCCAGTCAACGCATTCCAACCACCCACAACGCTCCACCGTAATAACTCTACTCCTCACCTATTTGCTCACGCCATTTTTACACAACTGTCAGGAATGGCTTCTTGTTATTCTTCCCCCCCCCCGTCCCAACCCAATCTATGAAAAATCTGATCCACATTAATCCGGTAATAACCCATATCTTCATCATTCCACCCTCCCTACACACACACACACACACACACAGTCCTTCTATCCAATAGACTGCAATTTGCATTTCCGCAATGCCTTTTGATACTCAGCATTCCAGAGATCAGAAACCATTTAGACTCTGAACCATTTCCAACATCTCTTGATTCTTTTGAAAACCTGGTGACTAAATCTGTGCACAGTAGACTGATTATGGCAATGATGAGGAAGACATTTATGTGTAGGAGATGCATCCCATCTCTTCTTCTAAAACTATAAAGCCTTACACTTTGCTACGCTGAACTGGTCTCTTTCATTCGCTTATTCAGAAAGTCTATCCAAGTCCACTTTCAAGGCTACACATCCATTGTACTCCTCATAGTTCTTCCCAACTTTGCATCATCTGCAAATAACTGTATATCACTATTCAAGACCATTCCAATATCATTTACATACATGCAAACAAAACAGCAATGGCAACCAAACAGCCCCTTGGGACACATCACTAGCGGCTTTCCACTTCTCGAATAAAATACCCCCTACCCAAAAAAAAAAAAAAAGCGCCATACACACGTACATAACATATGCACTACTTGAGGAAAACGTTAACGGAACCCACATTATGTCAATTTATACCACCCGGTATAAAGTGGAGGAATATGATGCTCACAGTCCCCACGGTTAGCCTAGTGGCGGTGCGCTTCGCAACCATATGCCTGGAGAAGGAGTGTCCTGGGTTCGATTCCCGTCTGTGACATGAACAGCCGAAGGATCTTCTTCAGCAATAGCCAAGTTAGCCGATCTTGGGCATGGACAGTCTGGTTTTTTCCCCATTTTATCCTGGGGTTATTCATTCCGCAAAGCAAGCAAACCGGCCTTGTGAACTCAACACTACGAACATAGGATACGCAGGTGCATAGGGCTGACCACGTTATCCTGTGAACGGTTTGAGGTCGTCCGATTATTAAACTGCTACCCGCAGTGGACGAATAACCACACCCAGCGAACATGACCGTAGGGTGATGTTCGCTGAGTGTGGTTATTCAACCTACATTCAACCTACACGTTGAATGCGGAGTTCTGGGATCGACTGGAACATTAATCTGCACAAAAATATTCAGGACATCGCTCACAACATGCGAGTATGTGCTATATTCACCTGGACATAGTTGCACTGACTCGAAACCATCATATTCCTCCAATTTATACATATACAGCACGTAACATGGCACGATTCACCTCACTCATGGGGGAGAATTTATATTGACTTCTTTCAAGCAATGCATACAGAAGAACATATTATCTCGCAAATTTTCGCAGTTGATCCGGTTTTCATTTTCTGGGTGAAAACACCAGAAATCATAAACCAGTATTGAAAGAGCCACATTTCTTCAAGTTTCTCAAGGCACAAACATGTTATATGTATAACCAGACATAATAATAATAAGAAGAATCAGCTAACACATTTTATTCCCTTATAATAAATATGCGAGGTCTTTTAACCCTATCTTGCTTTTGGAGACTGAGTGGACAGTTCACTCTCCACTGGTAGCCAATCAGAGATAGCTGGCCTGTGACTATCACGGTAACGGATGAAGAGACGGAAAAAAGAAAGTGCTACCATCTCTTGGTACCAATCCCTAATAGGATATGTTACTCATTGTGTGTGTGTGTGTGTGTGTGTGTGTGTGTGTGTGTGTGTGTGTGTGTGTGTGTGTGTGTGTGTGTGTGTGTGTGTGTGTGTGTGAAAAACTGGAGCTTCTGGTAAAAAAAAACCGGCTTGTTATGTTAATTTAAAGCAGTTTATAAATAAAATTTTTCTATCAATTTTAAAATGAAATGACTTGTAGTTGCCAACTGGAGTAACTTTTTTTTCTAAGCCTATCTTCGACCGGTCCCCGAGTTAGTCGATCTCTGGCAGTGTCTGAGATCGACTAACAGTCGATCCGTTAGTCGATCAAGCGGGTTGTTTCTTCGGGAAACTCGGATTTTTTGTCCCTTGAATTCAAGAAAATCGACTGTAGAACCACATTATGTTAGACAGTAACATATCCTGTTATTGTTAGGTTCAAAGAGATGGCAGCACTTGTTTGCCCGTCTCTTCATTGGTGCCGCTGATTGGCTACGGGTGGAGATTGAACTTTTCACTGTCTCCAAAAGCTTTTCACTGTCTCTTAAAAAGTCTCACCTACTCCTTATAAAGGAATAAAAGGCGTTAGCCGGATTTTTTTTTATAAATATTTTTAAATTTATTTAAATAAAAATTTTATAAATATAAAATGGATTTATATATTTTTTCTTCCAAATTTCCTTCCAAATAATAATTTTCTTCCAAAAAGAACTGAGGTGAAAGATAACTGGAAATAGCATGTCTGATGAGTATGCAGGTCGACTGGAAAAGCATGTGGATCAGCTGTAGCACGAGTTGGTGTAGATCTGACAGAAACAGGAAGTATATAATGGATGCTAGTCCATCAGAATGTGTTACTATGCTACGTTCTACTGAACAGTCCATGGATATATCTGTAAAAGACACGATGCAGAAACTAGTCTTCTATCTATGAGAAAGACTACCTTATTAATTAAAAATGTGCTACTGTAAACGATGCTAACGTATTGCGTTAAGTACTATGCGTTCATTTGTATGCAAACTGAGCATTAAATATATAGCGCAATTTTATGCTGCAGTTATAAACTTATACTATTAGAATATTATATATTTTATATTATACAGAATATAAAATATGCTATTATCTCAAACATATGCTATTAGAGCATATGTTTGTGCATTCGATCAAATATTCATGTTCAGAGTTTGTTTGTTTTTTAATCTGAAATAGGAACATGTGGCTTCGAATAGAAGTCTTTCCATGTTCTAGAACGAATAAAGAACTAACATTTTATATGTACAATTTGGCTAACTTGGTTGAAGAGTAAAAAGTCATGGATTGGAGCAAATCATTTCGACTTCAGCAAGACTAATAAATCTCAAAAAATGCTCTGATTTTGGTTTCATGTTACATTTAAATTTGCTCACAGTAGATGGCAAGCAGTTTTTGGTTATTCGAGACAGTGTACAGAATTTTTGTTAATCAGGTGATTGCCTTATGATTTCAAATATGCCATTTTAAAGAATTTCAATAAACACTGTGCATTGCTTGTGTATTTAACCTCATCTATGAGTTAGACAGCTATTTATTCAGATATTTTTGTCAGTAGATCAGATTTTGATGAACAAAGCGGAAAATACCTGAAATAAGCAAGTCATGTCAAAATCCTTTTTTTTTCATGTTTCACAACGAAGGTCCAAAGGTTTCTTATGTGCAATCGGAAATATTTACAAGTTTGATGCAAAAAATGGCAATGAATCGCAGCAGATCATTCTTATTTCTATATTTCTACACAGTTTGCTTTGCACTTGAAACAGTGATTGATACAGAGCACGAAGATCCTCTGTATTTTATCGTTTCACAATATGATTCAGTTTTCTGAAGGTAGATGGCGCTCCATTACCCTTAATCGAGACGAAGCAACTAATTTTTAAAAAAATTTGAAATCACTTGACTATCTCCTTAATCATTAATATATACTGTTGTATTTTTATACTTGCAGCATATTAAATACACAACAGAATGAATTATCATACACTTGCACAGCAAGAATACATTTCACAAAGAATAATGCACAAGAGTGTTATACAGTATATACCAATCGTTCGATGCTGTTGGCAGACTCTCCCTCGATGAGTCTTTGGACTCCCTGGAGGTGTCAAATAATAATAATAATAATAATAATAATAATAATAATAATAATAATAATAATAATAATAATAATAATAATAATAATAATAATAATAATATGCAAAATCGGTAAAATTAACATCTTTCGGAAGAAAAAAAAGTCTTGAATGATTAAACATTTTTACCCAGTTTGATGTGTGGTTGAAACAGGAATTCATAGAGGACGCAGAAATACTGTGTTATCGCGTGCCATATTATAGCTCTTCATTTGCTGATGGTAGATTGCGCTGAGTTTCACTTAATCCAGGTGATGTGTGAAATTTTTTTTAGTTTTTTACGATGCAATTACTACTTATACAGTTTGTGAGAAACTATTTTCAATCTTTATATCATCATAGTGACAATGAATGTGGTAGCTGAAAATCGAAAAAAATTGTGCAGTGTGCAGAATTCAGCGCCATCTATCATCAACAATCATCAACAAAGTGAATCTTGATATGCAAGAAGAAATAGAGGGCATTTAATTGTCAATACGTTATTTCTTAGTCAAGCAAAGTGCACGATATTTAAAAATCATGCAATAGACTCATTTTTCTTCAGTATGATAGACTGCACATATAATCGATTTGTGCAGATTTTTGATTGAAAATATGGAAATCGATCAATTTCTGCTAATTTATAGCATTTTACACTGATAAACACGCAAATCTGATTTAATGCTCATATCACTATTCCAGTCTACTGCTATACTTGGCCTACACATTGTTCTATACACTTAATATCTAGATGATATATATATATATATATACAACAGCATTGCGCATTACGAATTATATTCGCCATTTACATCGTTACAGTTCTAAATATACAACAGCATTGCGCATTACGAATTATATTCGCCATTTTTTGCATCGTTACAGTTCTAAATAATGTCGAAATCATCTAATTCTGAAATAAATAACAGCTTACTCCTTATGATATATATATATATATATATATATATATGTAAGCTGATATTTATTATATATTTTTTCTTTTTTTTTTTTCGAATTGATAATTTCAAAATTATTTTTATCTTTCAACATAATCTCCCGTAAGGCTATAATACATTTATTCCAGCGTTGTTCCAGCGCCATTATCCCGATCCTGTAGTGGTTCTCAGTAAGATCTGCAAAATACCCTCTACAGCTGCAATCACCTCTTGATTCAAAGAAAACCGCTGACCAGCGAGGAAGAGTTTTAGTTTTGGAAAGACATAAAAATCAGAGGGAGCCAATTCTGGGGAACAGGGTGAAGGTTCCAACAATTCATAGTATAGTACAGATCCCTTAATTTTCCCATTGCCAAAACACCTTGGCATGCTTTGTCCTAATAAAGGAGGATTTTTTCCCTCTGCAAACCGGGTCTTTTTTCACGAATTTTTTCGTCCAGTCTGGTTAAAAGATCGGAATATTTCCAGGTTATTGTTTTATCCTTTTCAAGATAATTAATAAACAAAATGCCTTTAGCATCACAAAACACCGATGCTATGACTTTTCCTGCGGATGGAACCGACTTTGTATTTTTGGGCGCTGAACAACCGGCTTCTGTCCACTGTTTTGACTGCTGTTTGGATTCTGGTGTGTACTGGGGAATTCAAGTCTCCTCCATACTAATAAATCGATGCACAAAATCATTTTTGTTCTCGATAGAATGCTCCATGCACTATTCAGAGATTTTCATGCTAGTATGTTTTTGATCTGCGTTGCACCAATCTTTCACAAAGCTCTTTCATTTGCAATTTTTGTATTTTTGGGCGCTGATATATATATATATATATATATATATCCTACATCCTACACGTTTTTATATATATATATATATATATCCTACATCCTACACGGTTTTTTTTTTTTTTTTTTTTTTTTTTTTTTTTTTTTTTTTTGAAACGCCTGTAGTCTCAGCAATTTCATTCCCATTCGCCAGTCATCCAATACCACATCGTGCACTGATGAATGATTTCTGGTGTTGTTACACTTTTTAGACGTCCTTCATGGGAATCTTGGTAGATGTTGGTACGTGGCCGCACCAACATCTTCAAGGTTGGTACGGCCACGTTTAAACTCGGCAGCCCATTTCCTAATTGTCGAAAACGAAGGAGAAGAGTGCCCGTAAACTTCTATGAACTTCGAATGAATTTCTTTTGGCGTTAAACCTTCTTTTACAAAGATTTTTTTAACCGCACAATACTCAATTTTATCCATTTCAAGGGATACAGACAACACTTTTGCTTCAGACAGCTGTATATAAAACAAAATATTTGATAGAATGACTTGTAATTTCACATGGATGCTTATAGATGTACCAACTTAAAAAAGAAATCTTGCCGATAGTGTTGCCATTTATGGTTGAGGCCGAGAAGTTTCAGATCACCCACGTGTGTGTATATATACACGTGTGTGTATATGTATATATATATATGTGTGTGTGTGTGTGTGTGTGTGTGTGTGTGTGTGTGTGTGTGTGTGTGTGTGTGTGTGTGTGTGTGTGTGTAGAAAGTATTTTACCTTGGGTATAAAATGTTAAAAATACCAAGCAATTTTAAACCTGGTTTTACTCCATTTCCCAAGTAAGCAAACAGACAAACAAGTCAAGTTTGCGCCTACAAGTGATGCAAGTCTAGCTGATCCTACAGGTAGTGCAAGACCAAGTCAACTCGTGGTAAAGGTGGCATAAGCTCTGATCACTAATCTTAATATTTACCCTTAATGCCTAAACACATCTCCAAGAAGGGGATGCATGATGTTTTGTATTAAAGGCAAGAGGCCACTACCCAGACCGGTTTCGACCTTTATTGAGGTCTCATCAGTGGGAGCTAGGCTATAAATACCAAGATTTTGTAATACAGAGCTTATAAGTATTTTACCAGAACAAGTTGCCATAAGGTGTTCTAACCTTATTAAATAAAAATCTCTGGAGGAGATATAAATGTAGAAAGTATTTTACCTTGGGTATAGATATATATAGTTTTTTGCGTATTTTTTTTTAATTTAGTAAAATTAACAAAAATTAAAACTCAGCATCATTTCACATCATCAAAGAAATCGTAAAGTTGCAAGTAAGTCTGAAATAGAGAGCAATTCAATGCTCTATATTCTTCCTCAGTTAAGACTTCGAAATACTCTCGTAGATGATTACTCAATTTAGAACCTTTTTCTCGGTCTTCCTGAACATAAATTGATACGCATTGAAACTTATTGAAGTGCACAATGTCATATAATGACATTAGCTCTATTTACTATCAAATTGCACTTTGTTTCATATATTTTCCGGCATGGTTGGACTAGTAATTCACGTATCCACTCTCCACATGGATGTTTGTGATTGTCTGTGAAAATGCCAGTGGTGGTGGTGGTGGTGGGCGGTAGATGACTGGTGTAGTTGCAGTTGGTTGTAGTTTGATGGAGAGAGAGAGAGAGAGAGAGAGAGAGAGAGAGAGAGAGAGAATAGCGTACATGAGGAGCAGTGTGTTAGAATGTCTTAACGACATCTAGACAAGCGAGAAAAAAATTATTGGAAAGCTTGAAGAAGGTCACTGATATTGCCAGAGAGGTTGGAATCTCACGTCGCGTTGTATCGGGGTGATGGGCACATTCAAAGGGATGGAATGTGTTCCAGACTTTTTCTAAGAGGTTATCCTTGCTCTACTGCGGTGCATGAAGACAGATGTTTGGTTATTACAGCCAAACGAAATCATTAGCTTGTACGTCGACCCCCATTCAAGCAGAAGTACGTGGATATCTTGACAAACTGTGGCAAGACATCTGCGAAAAGTAGGCCTATACGCTCGGAGGCCTGTAGTCTGCGTCCTTTTATTCACAACTCACCGTAAAGCACACTTTCAGTGGTGTGTGGTGTGTGGTGTTCTATCCATAAAAATTGGTCTGACGTGAAAGTGGTACCGCTTACTTTATCGCCGTACCTATCCCGTTCATTCTTGAACGGGATAGGTACGGCGGTGTTGGGGTCATAGTGTGGGGGGAGGCATTATGCTTAGTGGACACCGAGTTACAAGTGCTCGGTGTCCATTAAGCGATATCGCAACGAAGTTCTCAATATCTCGGTCATTATATCTCAACCCCATTGAACACGTTTAGGAAACAATAGGGAGACGCATTGCTGCTTGAAAGTTTCCTCCAAATAATTCCTGAAGTTTGCCTCAAGAACTGAATTAATTGGTGCTTGCTACTGACGGTACATGCTATGACGTTGTGAGAACTGGGGAGTGTACTGGCCACTCAGTTCGAAATGTCTCTCCGCATAGTTTTCTATATGCAGTGTACATTAATTCCTTAACTACCTAATTCCTTAACTTTTGCCAGAAACATATTGCAATAATTGTTATGAAAATCGTTATAATTGTGATAAATTTCGTGCCAGTTAAAAGGTTTACGAAATTTATAACACATTTTTTGTTTAATTTAATTTGTCACATTTTCAATGTGGCAAACGTTTCTTCATAATAATTAATGGGGTACTCACATAATTTCGAAATAAAAAAAAAATCAACATATAGCATCGAATAAGCATAACACATATCAGCAAATAAAAATAGTGCATATCTGTCTGCTGTTATTGTCTGCTTCGGCCATGCAGAAAATATGTAAAAATGCAGTGATACACAGGATTCCATCTCATTCATACTCTAACTTTTACACTTCCAATACTTGGACAACATAGGGAAAAAAACATGGGAAGCAACCAATATGTGATGGGTTGTAATGGTTTTCACTGATAACATGGATATATTTGATGGAGTGAATGATATCAGTATTGAACTCTATTTGCTGTATAATTTGCATTTAATATGTTTTAATATACATTCAGCAAGAAAGTGTGTTAGAGATTGCGTTTGACACTCTTTCAATACTGCATTGAGACTTCTGAATAAAATACTGATTAATATGGTAGTTACATGAATCGAAATTAAAAAATTACCGTATCGAATAAGCATAATAATTCCACTGCATAGAAAATATGTGTCATAAAATAAAACATCGCTAGAGAGTAAAGTTTTGTGTTTTATATTATTTCCTGCTATAAAGTTCAGCACAATGTGTACAAATACTGAAATGAATGCTATTAATTTTGATTAACACACTTTTCAAGTAACAACACAAGTTGACATGAGTTATATTACGTGCCTGATACAACACTTCGCCACATATCAAAGTATGAAAATTTCTGAGTTTAACATGATGTCATTTGACTCACAACATAGCATAGCATAGTGATAATTAGTGTGAAAGTCACATCTTTAAATTTAAAAAAAAATCTACATAGTGTGCCGAATATGATGTACTACATAATGACATAATGTACTACACAGTATTACCCTATATCATAACTTGACCGCTGCATCCAACAAAAACTTTGTAGAAATGCCTAAGTCGATATGCTTTTAACGATTTTTTTTACTTTATATGAATATGAAAAATTGATAATATTATCGAAATTTTTAAGCAGACCTGTTCTTGATTTAAACGAGATTGGTTGTCCAAAATGTGAAGATATAGATCTGTTTAATTACACGTTACTGGAAACACAACCA
This sequence comes from Typopeltis vanoorti, assembly GCF_054136105.1. Lineage (NCBI taxonomy): Eukaryota > Metazoa > Arthropoda > Arachnida > Uropygi > Thelyphonidae > Typopeltis > Typopeltis vanoorti. The sequence continues at coordinate 111,471,444 of NC_143561.1, forward strand.
AAGGATTTTTGTGCTTACATCAATGCTCAAATTATTTTGAGTTTTGTGTTTTTATTTATTATTATTTTTTAAAAGGTATGCATTAATATAAAAGGCCTGTGTAGCTCAGTGGAAGTGGCGCCTGCGTCCTCTGTGCTTGGTCGCTCGAAGTTAGACTTAAGTTCAAGTCTAGTCGCAGACTGGAGGAACTTTTTCTAAGCCTTTCTTCAACCGGTTCCCGAGTTAGCCGATCTCTGGCACGGGCAAGAGGGTTTTTCCTTCCGGAAACTCGGGTTTTTCATCCCATAAACTCAAGAAAATCGACCGTAGTGCCCACATTATTTCAGACAGTAAGGTATCCTGTTAGGGTTTGGTACCAAGAGATGGCAGCACTTGTTTGCCAGCCTCTTCATCAGTGGTTGCTATAATTAGTTATATATAGACATAGACATGAGCCAGCTATCTCTGATTGGCTACCGGTGGAGATTGAACTGCCCGCTCAGTCTCCAAAAGATATATAAATAGAGTATAAAGGCCTCACCTACTTCCTATAAGGGAATAAAAGGTGTTAGCTGATTTTTTTTGAATGCATTAATATTACTATAGTAAACACTTCCAGACATCCAGACGTCACGGGCATGCAAAAACATGCCCATGATGTCATCTGCGTGAATGTTACATTTTAAAGGAAATGGACAGGATAAACATCACCCAGAATTCCATACTCGAACCATTACCCAGAATGCAGCACTCCAGTCAAACAAAAAATAGGGCATTCAAACGCTCATGTATCCAGGATACAGATGACCTTACCGACAGCTGATACCCACTATAATGATGTCCCTTATCTACATCCAATAAATGACATCATTTATCTCAAATCTCAAACTGGTAACCACAGACAGGGACGTCGCATCCCTGATATTTTGCTCATAGTGACCTAGTGACCAGACATCTTCTGACTGCATTTATATCTAATAATTATGGTAGCTGTGTGATTGTGAAATAAAAAAAATCAACATTTTGTGTTTGACAAGCATAATTAGGTTCAGCCTACTAGCATTGGGAATCATATTTTTGTGAATCATATTTCATGGTTCCTTAATATGGAACCATGAAATGCAGAGCATTTCTATTCCCCTGTTTATTCCCCTGTTTACAAGCTGTGCAAAAATAGACATGATTCACTCATTTGCCATTTTTTCATGCTTAATATGTAGATATAGATATACACATATGCGTATCTACATCTACACATAAATCTACATCTACACATAAAATGAACGTAAGCACGAGTAGTACTATGTAACTTTGTAATATATCCCTTATCTTGGTGAAGTGAATCAGAGCATTACTGTTGGTGAGTTTGAAGCTTTTCTATATTCAGGGTACATTCCAATGCACAAAAACAAAAATGCCTACAGAAATGCTAAAGAAGACACTATTACTACATATGAAGAGTTTCTGCATGGTAGGCAATTCGATGTGCAAGTGAAACGTTGTTCGCTTGAACATCGAAATCAGTAATACCGAATATTTCTGTGCCTTGTAACATTCCCCAGTTCAAACGTTCAACATGCCTTGTAGAATGCTGAAGTAGTCAGGAATTTCACCAACTTTCTACTTTATTCATTCACATTTACAGTTCTTTATGGTCAACTGAAACCTCCTGCGTGAGCAGCCAGTTCTGCTTAACTCCTATTCCCCGACCCTCTGATTGAGCATTTCACCATTACAAGCAACTGGCAAATGCTGAAATTGAGTTAAGCAAAAGACGACGGCAGAGAATTGCTCTAATTTTGACTTTTTTTACATTAAAAATGCCGAAATACCGTATAAATAATTTACTTTATGTAGAAATAAGCACTGTTTGTTTCTAATCACATATTTCTCTAAATTAAATATAACAAAAAAAGGCATCTGTTATATCGTAGCGCAAAATATCCCCGTGTCACGTGACATTCCTCTCTGTACCCATCAACGAAATCTGTGAAGGACTGAACTGGACCGATTTATGACATTTTTTATTTTATTCATTGGTATTTTGAAATTTTCGAATCATTTGTATTTCATATATAATAGAATTTTCTGTACCTTCTCACATTCTTCATATCAAAGGTGCAAGCATATCGAAAATCGTTTTAATCATGCAAATTGACTAAATTCGGTAATCGATTTTTTGGCCAGAAACGTTCTCGCATCACTAGTCAACTCCTAGGGCGGCAGTCTAAAATGACTGACAGAGACAGGAGGGCGTTAAAACGGGTAGCACTCAAAAACCGGCTACAATCGGCACAGTCCATCCGTGACGAGTTCCAGAGGAGCGCAAGTAACATCATGGTGAGCTGTAGGAAAAGAATTCCATTCTGGACTGGTGCAGAGCATGTGAACTGGAAATTGACCTATTCTGGAGCGATGAATCAAAGTTCACCTGTTTCCAGTCTGATGGCAGAATATGGGTGTGGAGACAGCCTGGTGGATGTTTGTTACTACAGTGTGTTATCAAAGATCACAGATTTGTTTGTTTGTACCCACAGTAAAGTGACGAATGTGGGACGAAGTGGAGCGGCGATTCAGGTCCAGAACAGCATGTCCTCGTTCTGTTGCTGAACTGAGTGTTGCTTTGATGGAGGAATGGAGATAAATTCCAGCTGATGTCTGCCCCATAATGGTCGAAAGCTTTCCTCAAAGAATGCAGGAGGTGATCAAAGCCAAAGGTAGACACACCCGATATTATTAGGGTTCGCCTGCTGGTATCAACTGAAATTGCTAACGTTTCAATTATTGGTAGATAGTGTATAGACAAATACTCTGTGTGATTATATTAGTGTTCGCCTGCTGGTATCAATTGTAAATTACTGAAGTGTCCGGACAATCATTGGAAGATAGTGTATGTTACTGTACAATATTAATATCCTCTTTTTTATAGAAAGCTCATTTGTGCTGTAAATCGACTTGTGTATATCTATGCATTTCCTAATAACCTTCTTTTTGTCGATTTAGATAAAATGTAGCCGAAGGTAAGGCTATATTTATTTGTCCTTTCTCTGGCAAGTTTTTCAATGTCCAGAAGTTACATTAGGCCATTATTAAACAGGCACTAGTGGTGGACCCAGTGTATTTATCCCACTCACAAGATAATAAACTTTAAATAGTAGCAAAGATTGAATATCATTTATTCCTTCGTTGGCAATGAAGTTAATAATGAAGTTGCCTTTCGGGTAGATAGACCTGAATTCGAATCCTGGGAGAATTGGTTCCAATTATAACTACTCAAGGAACCTTTATAATGACATTTCAACTCTAAATATTTTATGCAGTCTCATATGAAGGTGGAAAGGTCTTTAATTCTTCAAACAGGCAAAGTGATGCGGGAGTCCACAAAAATAATTCACTGACCTCATGGTGTTTCTTCCTTACCTCTAAGCAAATTAAAAAAACATTCCTCTAGCCTAAAAAAAAGCATATAGCCACCAAAATTAACATGGCTGGGGACTGAAACACAATATGACAAATATTAGTTTTAACGAACAAAAAACATGATTCTGGAAAATTTAAGAGACGTTTGGAGAAGGATAAATTGCAGCACCAAAGAAGTTATTTTACAATGCCGAAATGGATTCTCTTAAACTGAATCAATATTTTTCACGTTGATCTAACACCGTCAACAGCCATCACTGACTCCAAATGAATGCCACTTAAATACTGCTTTAAAGATGGTGAAGGGACAAATTATTGCTCCGCAGCAATAAACACTGTTAATGATCGCCTATCGAAATGTACAGAAAAAATTACACTTAGGAAAATAATTGGCATTTTTTGTTGTTGTTGAATTTATACATCCGGAACTGTTGTGTATCAGAAATGTTTACATAAAATCTAAGATGGAGAAAGTATATGCTTATGCTCAAAATGCCTTTATCTGCCATCTGCCACTCAAGAGTTGTTAATGAGAATTCTTGTCCCGTAAATCATCCATAAACCCGCTATCATTAAGAACGCTATCTCCAGAAGAGAAACTAAAATGAAGAGTAGAGGCAATCAAAATATTCTCTGCTTCGATTGCTGTTTAGCTGCCTTTTCCAAGCTACTAGAACATGCACCACACCCTGCCCATCTCGTGAAGGAAAAGAACGACAGGTGTGTAAGTTGAATGCACGCTACATTCTCCCCCACGAACTCAGCTGCTCCTCTTATACAGCAGCAAGTTGTACAGAGCATGTCCCTAAATCACGGCTTTCTCGTAGATGGATATGACAATGCTGTCCAACCGTTAATCTACCTGCTGTCGTGTAAAGTTCAGTATTACTGTTGAGCGTTGTCAGCGATCGAGAAAGCAAATAGCAAAATTTCTAACACCTGCAAAGAGCAATGATTTCATAAGTTATGTGCTTTTAGGTGACATGAAAGGTGCTTTATTGATGTATTCTTTAAACATAAACAAGACACCTCGTAGGTATAAATAATGCTCATCTTTGAAAGAAATTAGTGATGCTAATTTCATTTCGGTGATTCATTCAAACGAAGTTTTAAGTACCACATCAATATTGTTTTTCAGATATATAATATATGATGGCGTTTAGTAGTTGCACCCTAATTTCAACGATGTATAAGTATAAGATTAGGAAAATCGTCAAGAGTACTGAAAACATCATTGAGAGAAAAGAGGGCCCTTTGCACTAACATTCAGATTCATGTGTTGAATTTGTATCTCATTCTCATGCCGGTTCCTTAGGTGCTTATTTTATTTCTTCCTTCGCTTAGTAGACTGTGCTTGTGAGCACAGTGACATAAAAAAGTTAAAATAAATCTTCATTTTTTATTTTATAGACAAGATATGTTTGTATGACTTCGTGTTTTGCAAGCTAAACGGTTTGGAAATTAAATAGTCCTAAAATGATAGGTTACTCACACCTTTCACATGAGTTTCTTGCCATACTGCAAAACAAAGAATCTCTCTCTCTCTCTCTCTCTCTCTCTCTCTCTTTCTCTCTCCCTCTCTCCTCTCTCTCTCTCTCTCTCTCTCTCTCTCTCTCTCTCTCTCTCTCTAAACCGAAATATCACGTTTGTATCCCGTTTGAGGAGTCCGTGTCTTTTACTTAGCCAAGGCAACTCCGATGCCAAAGATTTCAGCGTCATAAATTTTTTAAACTTAATCCTTTTGGCTCTCTACTTGTTAATAAATTAAATTTATATATACCAGAATGCCTACAATGCCTGTAATAAATCACTCTGTTAACAATGGACAAAAGCAATTTGTAATATATTTTTTTAAAATTGAATTGAATTTTGAATTAAAAAGTTAGGGAATACTATTAGCATTCCCTAACTTTTTAATTCTCCTCGTTATATAGCCTCAATATGCTTGAATATTGATTTTGTAAACGTGGAGGCTGTGGGAATTACAGAGCAACTAAAGCTATGAGTCTGGAGTATTTTGTCCGTTAAAATGCACCTTCAGTGGAAAAGTCTTTATAAAGATTCTCCGTATCATAGAGCGCATTTCAAACTGGTGTTTCCAATTATAGATATGATGAACAATTTATGGGATTAAAGCACTAAGGAAATGAAAACAGAATATACCCTTAAATAACCTGCCTAGTTTCGTGTGTTTGACGTTATATATAAAGCAGTATATGCATGCGCGCACGCACGCACGCGCGCGCACACACACACACACACACACACACACACACACACACACACACACACACACACACACACACACACAATCATATGTGTTAACTCTGTTAACAATTAAAGGTATACAATCAGACAGATTTTACTCATTTTAAATAATTCTTAAAATAATCTATGTCTGTTTTTGGGAGTGTGTTCTTTTTTGAGAAGTAGTTGAAACATCACTTTTTACGATGAGGATGATTAGAACCCGTATTTAGTTTCCATGCCTGAGATTTATCATAATTGTTGTATATTCTAAGATTTTTATTTCTGTTCATTGTAACACTGAATTTCATAGAATTTCTGACGCGTTAAGCGTTCAATATTTCAGAAATTCTACACATATTTTGGCTTGCTCATCCTTCGGGTTGATATAATATCAAGTGTCCATAATATCAAGTGTCTTGAAAGTTGTAATTTATAATTTATAAAGTTATAATTTCTTATATCCTACAGTAAACTAACCTACTCCAATGACATTCATTTTTGGGGGTTTTACTGAAGTATAAATCAGAAAATATAAAGATCGTATTATATTTTCTGATCTTAGATATTATCTTAGAGAGCGCACGAACTTGTCTTTTTTTTTTTTTTTTACGAAGATCACTTAGACAAAGAATTCACATTCCATTCTAATACCTTTCTACAAAACTGATATGATAAACATCATCATCATCATCATCATCATCATGCTTGTCAAGGATTTATGCCTAGAGTGGCCTGTTCCGGCCTTAGAAGTCATCGTTGAATCGTTAAAGAGGATGTCCTGGTTTTCTTTTTCCTAATGGTTTGTAATTTAAGGCTTGTTTTGATAATCTTTCTGTTTTCATTCTTTCAACACCTATTTATGTTTATATTTTTTAATTTTTTCTATTATTGATTCCTCGTTTAATTCTTTCATAATTCTTGTCATAATATGACATATGACAAACATGAGCGGTTTTATACTGGAAACCATACTATGAAACTAGCCACGATGCTCAAGCACTGTGAAACAAAAATATTGTTCGCTCCCGTTAACGAATTGTAGTCCTGTGTTCTGTAGATGTGAACGATTAATCTGATAACCCAAAACTCTAAACGTAGGATTAATGCTACATCTATCTAAATTTTCCTGATCTAAAATAATCCACGCATATTCTAAGACTTTCGCCTCCTCTCTAATATTTGATATATTACAAGATATATTTGATATATTACTATCTTACAAGAGCATTTAGAATATCTGAAGCATTCCAGAAGTATGTTTTCTTTCAACTTATTCAGTTCGCCAGAAAAAGATGTCATGCGTCTAGAAAGAGCTGTTGTTTCCTTCAAGTATGTTTCCGGTGTTTATGTTGTTTTTTTTTTGATATATTATTCAGTGTGGCTCAATTGATTTTTCAGTCTGTCCCTTGGTTTTGTCCGCTGCTCGCTAACCTCTTGCAGAGCTTTGCACTTTGTCGGAGATTAGAGGATTTTATTATTATTATTATTATTATTATTTATTTATCTTACACACGCAAGAGGTTTCAAGACCTATTACACGACAATGGTCAAAATTTTACAAATTGCAGTTTTTTAAACTAGAAACAATGCGAATCAATAAAATGTTTATTAAAACCTGGTTTGAATTGAATGATTTAAAACTCTGAAGCAAATTGTAATAAATATTGAATAATTAAAATGTAATATATATGTAGAGAAATACATATATCGCATTCACTGTGTATTATAAATTCAGCTACATCAGAGATAACAAATAACGCTGTTACATGACAGAGCGAGCATACTGTTGAGAAGGCCAGAGAAACCACCATAGCTCGGTCGGTAAAACGACGATGTTCTTTGTTTGGAAAAACAGGCTTTCCAATTCTATTTAAGGCACGAAAACCCTTTAGAATGGTTTTTCTTGTATTTTAAGTTCCATAAATTCTACATTAATTCAAAACAGCAATAATGAAAGCATATTCACCGCTGTTTGATTTTTCAAATGCTACTTCACTAACCCATTATTTAAGAATGTCTAGGATGTTTAGTATTACAGATATAGATCTTCAGCTACGTACAATTATGGCTTTCAAATCGGATTTTTTGAAGTTTTGCTTACATCAGCATCCCAGTTTCAGGAAAACCATATCCTCTGCTTTGTGAGAGAAGCACATCTACTTATACCTGAAGGGTCCCTATAAATATTGCTCACTTAATGGCATTCAGACCTATGTCTTTCTAACTAAAGCCAAGAGTAGCCGTTCTGACTGTCTCACATGAAGGCTGTCTGACATGTGATGACTGCCTCACATTATCATACCTTCAAGGAAGGTATGGAAATCGGATGGGGCAAGAATGAACTTGCGTTGTTGCCCATTACTTCAAAATCAATAATCAAGAACAATTGATGCAGTTGCATGTGCAACATAACGAATCTGTGCATAACGAAAACCTCACATCGTAGCATTCAAGTGCCCCAGAAAATACGCCAAGATTTGCATCATCGAGGCCTTCAAAAGAAACTCAACATGTAATAGGAATTAATTATATATTGGGTTTCATCCTTTATCCAAGTGTAAGCAAACAAAGTTTGCGCGTGAAGTACAATACTTTCAGGATTGAGGCAACTCGTGGTAAAGATGGTATAAGTTCTCATCACTTGTCTTAGTATCTCCCATAATGCAAAGCACATCTCCTTGCTAACACGTATAATGCTATGCATTAAGGGAAGGGCCACTACCCAGCTATTATACCCAGTATTATACACGGATAATAACTATACAAGTTATTATCCGTACATGCAAATTCGACCTTTGTTGAGGTCTCATCAGTGGAACCAGACCCATAGTGTGCGTAGTGGCCCTTCCCTTAATGCGTAGCATTATACATGTCCGCAAGGAGATGTGCTTTGCATTATGGGAGATACTAAGGCAAGTGATAAAAACTTATACCACCTTTACCACCAGTTTCCCCAGTCCTGAAAGTACTTCAGGCGCAAACTTGTTCGTTTACACTTAGATAAAGGATAAAACCCAATATATAATTAGCAGCATAGCCAAGTGAAAAAACGTCCATAATGTAATAGCAATGTCTACAATGATGTCCGCAACCTTCATTCATTGATGAATGCTAATCTATAAACTGATGAATGCTAATCTATAAAGATTTTCCGCAATCAAAAACCAATCCGTGCATGCAGTTTCGTATTTAAGGCACCATCTTCCTACAGCGAATTTTACTGCTGCGTTTCAGAAACCTTTACTTCAAACTCAAACTTTACACGTGGAGTAGTCTAATAGATGAGTGAAGTTTATTTCTCATTTTATAACGTCATTTCACAATATATAAGAATTACGTTTTGTTACGATTTTATTTAGGTTTTAAACTTGGTTTTAAGGTTCATAGTATTATATAATAGCGATAAACTTTCTATAGAATAATACATTGATATAACTTGCCTGTGCATATAGTTCCTTGTAATACTTCCCTGGATACTATAGACATTTCCTACCTATCTCTGCTAATTAAGTTGGCTTGAACCTGTTTGATACCCTTTTTGAAGTTACCCATTAGGAGTACAATCGTGCTTGAGACAACAATGTATCATCGGCATGGGTGTGTTCCCGTCCGACAGCATTCTTCGTTAGCGGACAGGGTGGGGCGATCTGGCCTTCCAGTAAACCTTAATCAGACTTCGGTGTTATCAGCAGTAGGCCGATAGGAGGTTGTTCACGGCCTCCTACATGCTGGCTGACGCTAATTGGCACGCTATTTCTAAAGACATCTTTCCTCGAGGAAATAATATTGCTTGTTTAAAATAATATTGCTTGTTTAAAAATCGTACGATTCGTCACATTTCATGTAGGATATCACTTACCTGAAAAACACTAAGAGCGAGGATCAAAACAGACCCTCACAATCTAAACCCTAAACCTGCAGCCATTAGTATCTAACTAATTATATCTGCATGATACAAAGAACGATACAACTCATAAACTCCACAGTGTTTAAAAGCATTATATAAAATATAAAATAAAATATAAAATATAAAATAAATAAATAAATAATAAAATAATAAAAACAGACTCGAAGTTAAAGTACTTAATTACACCTTTCAGACACTTTTCTCTCTCTTCATCTATACTCATTCGATTTAATGTTACAAAAAAAACCAAACTGGCATGTTTTGTTTATTTTTGGATATATCGATAACATCTCTCAAAATATAGATCTCGGCGTTTTGGCATACGGGAATTCGAAATGTTAACATATTTATATATTTATAAACATAAAATGCATCCTCTTAGCGAACAGAGAAGTTAATTAGATAATAATTTTTAATAACCTGCATAAAGATAATTTTGTTTTGCCTTTTGAACATCATTGAATTCCACTAAATCCCAAAATTAGTTTTAAAATTTTCCAGAACCCACCAAAGTGTTTATGAAAAAGAAAACTTGATCTAGGAATCTTTACAAGTAATAAATCATCATGGTATAGACTACTGCATTTCAAAAGGCAACATCCCTGTGTTTGCAGTTACCCTTGGGATCTACTCTGCAGTAGATCCTCAAGGGATCTGCTGCATTGAATTCTGGATTGTTATTTCGATTCGTCCATTCAATCTCATTCCTCATTTGTTCAACTAATCATGGTACAGTCTCCTGCGCCGTAGCGTGGGTTCGAAGGACAGTCTTAAGAATCACCATTTGAATTTATGTAGCAATTTTTTATTGGTATTGAATATACAAAAAAAAAAAAAAACGTTGTTTCTTAGGTCAGAAAAACTAAGAAACAACGATGTTTTTTTTTATATAAGTCAGAAGACCTAAGAAACCATCATCCCCAATTCTTATCATCCCCAAAATAATCACGCCCTGTAATCATCATGAGTAACTAGAAGCTGTGCTGCCCGGGAAACAGTTCCTGCACTCAGTTATTCAAAATTGATGATCCTGTCCCTACTCTATCGGTAGCTTCTTCTGCGTAGTTGACAGGAGTCAACTTCGGTGAAGTTTTCTGCTGATCGTTTCCATCCATGATGGTATCATCCATGATGATTCTAATTTAGTCCTATGTATTCTGTGTTCTGATATGTTGCTGTACAGAACATTGTAAACATTCAGAGCCATTTTAAATATCGTGTGCAGACTTGTCTTTATATTTCGTCCCAAAAAGTTGGTAATACTAATGTACATTTTGTACAGCACAAAAGCTAATCGGGGACCACGGAAAGCTTCTTCGCGCATCCACTAAGCAGAAATATAATCTTATTGTGCTATGAAGAATCATCTACAACATGAAGTAGTAGATGCATTAGTAGATACAATAGTAGAAGTAGTAGATTCTACCACTTAATGTGGTAGATTAATTGTGGACCTAAGAAACCACAAAATGATAAAATGATCCCCGTTACCACATTGTTTATTTCTTGGCCAACCGGGAAACAGTTAATGTGGTAGAAATCACCTCATTAATTGTAGTAGACATCACCTCATGGTAGATGATTTCTAACCACATTTATGAACAGACTTGGCACAAAGCGGGATTCAATACTTCACTCTACAGCTTAGAAATCCACTGTTAACCAAGCTGATATTCATGCAATCAGAGCTGCAACAGTTTTTGGGGAAACATTTTTGTAATCCTCTGACATCTCTTACAGCTATCTTCTTACATCACTTATCTTCAAACATATGATTTATGATTGCTGCAAGCTAGTTATTGCATGTTTCCAGCTGGACTGAAGCAGTGTTCGTGATATTTGTATTGGCACATTTGTAACCTGCTGTTTCTGAAGAAAATTAAAAATAGAAACAAATTCTCAGAAAATGCGTGTTATTTTCTTATAACAAATCAGTCATTTGAGTTCCTTTATTAGTTTATCGTTGACTAGCACAACTAAATATTATCTTCGTTTTTGGTTTTTATAGTCCTGAAGGTTTCGAAGTAGTCTGCGAACTTCGTGGATGATATGCAGTCCATTTAATAAACTGGACTCAAATTACTTTGATCTCCAAAACATATGATTTGTGAGATCGAATTATTTATTTGATCTATATAATTAATAAAAATTATAACTCAAAGGAAGGGGTGCTTAAGGGTCAAAGCTGTATAACTGAGAGGAGACCTCCACATAGCCTTTAAAGGAATGCGGAGAACCGACCAGGGCTTCTGACCTAATGTCCAATCCTCACCTTCTCGTGGTGCACCCTGTTGGGTATCTACTTTGATACTGAACGAACGAGGATGGGCTGGCAATTTGGGATTTAGCCGACCAAATTGTATTCTTATTGGTTAAACCAGAATAAAAAATGATGGTAGAACATGACAAAATTTCATGCCGGCTGGGGCGTCGCCCGGTTAAACAAGGCCCCCGTTGTTTTCGCCAGGGAACCAGGGCGAACAGCGAAAAGTCAGCTACTGGAACAAATCTGAAAACAAACCCCAACTCAACATCACCAGAGTTAAAGATCGGTACTATCAACGTAAGAAGCCTGAATGGCAAAGAAATGGAGCTAGCTGAGGAATTAGATAAGTACCAGATCGACATAATAGGGGTGACTGAAACAAAAAAGACCAAAACTGGTGAGATCTTTCTGAGCAATAAATACAAAATGTTATATTCAGGCAATAACAATCAAGGAAAAGAAGGAGTAGCCATAGTATTCAACACAAAATATGAGGCTAATCTTCTTGAATGGCAGTCAGTCTCAAGTAGAGTAATGTGGGCAAATATGAGAATGGGGAACTGGACAATGAGACTTATTTGTGCCTATGGTCCCACAGAAGGTTCTACTAAGGTAGAAGTGGAGGAATTTTTTGAGGCTTTAGAAAAAGCAACTGACACAATCAAAAAGGAAAAGTTGGTCCTTGTTGGGGATCTAAATAGTAGAGTAGGAAATGATTGTGAGACATACAAAAATATTTTGGGAAAATTTGGAGAAAAGAGCAAAGCTAATAATAATGGCAAATATCTGTTGGATTTCTGCTCAGGACATGGACTGGTTATTACTAACACCATGTTCCAACATAAAAATGTGCACAAATTCACATGGAGAGAAGAGGCTAGGAATAAGAAAAGTCTCATTGACTATGTTATTGTTGATAGTGATGTTTTCTCCCTGGTGCAGGACACCAGAGTGTACAGAGGATTTGAAATTGGAAGTGATCACTATTTAGTCTTGAGCAGGATAAAATTGAATTTCATATTGAAAAGAATAACATGTAAGAAAGTTTTAAAGCGAATAAAAGTTGAGCAGCTCTCAGATGTGAACTGTAGACTAAAATACAGAAATATTATTGAAAAGAAAATGAAAGAGTTTGAGAACAGGAATCAAACCTTGGAGATTCAGTGGCAAACTCTGAAGGAAACATTGATTGATTCTGCCAGAGAGGCATGTGGTGAGGTTGTGTGCAAAGATAAAAAAATCAGAACTCCCTGGTGGACACAGGAAGTTAAAGAGGCAGTGAAGGAAAAGAAGAAAGCATATCAAAAGTTCCTGGCAAATAAGTCAGCTTTTACTCTTACAGAATACAGAGACAAATGTAAGAAAGCTAAACAGTGTGTAAAACTAGCTAAACAAAAGTCATGGGAGGACTTTGGCAAGAATATAGAAAATAAATATCAAGAAGGTGGCAAAATATTCTGGAGGTTGTTGAAGAAGCTTAGGAATGGAGGAAAGAGTGCTGTAAAAGGAATTAGAGATGATAAAGGTGAAATGAAAACAGGAGAAAAAGATATCCTTGAAGTATGGAGTAATTACTTTGAAAAACTGCTAAATGAAACAAGCAGTGATGACAGCACAGTGATAAAAAACACTGACCAGGCATGCAGTCAGGAATACATATCCATACTTGAAGTAGAAAAAGCCATCAAAGGCTTGAAATGTGGAAAGGCAGCAGGAGTAGATGATATTCGACCAGAAATGCTGAAGTATGGTGGTATAAGAGTCTTACAGTGGCTGCACTGCATAGTTCAGAAAGCCTGGACAGAGGGACGAATTCCCGATGATTGGAGTAGAGCTCTCATAGTACCCATATATAAAAAGGGAAATAAAACTGAATGTGAGAATTACAGAGGTATTTCCCTACTGAGTGTTCCTGGCAAGATCTATGCAAGTATACTTGAGAAACGGTTGAGAAGAATTGTGGAAGAAAAGCTTGGTGAAGAACAAGCTGGATTCAGGCCAAATAGAGGCTGTCAGGATCAGATCTTCACTTTACGACAAATAGTCGAGAAAGCATGGGAATATAACAAAGATCTGTATTTAAGTTTTGTCGATTTGGAAAAGGCATATGACAAGGTGCCAAGAGAGAAGCTATTCAATACGCTGCAGTTATATTGGTGTCAATGGGGCATTATATCAAGCAATACTTAGTCTTTATTTGAGTTGTGAGTCAGCAGTTAGAATTGAAGGAAGTACAGGAAGATGGTTTAATGTTAAATCTGGTGTGAGACAAGGATGTACATTATCCCCTCTGTTATTCATTATCTATATGGATCACATTATGAAGAAAAGTGGTATTAAACCTGATATCAAAATTGGAGATGTTAATGTCAGCTCTTTGCTTTATGCGGATGATGTTATACTTCTAAATAAATCCGCTACAAGTCTGCAAGATTCTCTGACTAAATTAAATAGCTGTTGTAATAGATATGGTATGAAGGTCAGCAATAAAAAGACAAAGATAATGAAAATAGGCAGAATCATTGAAAATGTCAACTGTGTTGTGAATGGAGAACCTGTGGAACAAGTAAAACATTTCAGCTACTTAGGCACAATTTTTACTGAAGATGGTAAACTAAATATAGAAATAGACAACAGAATCAGCAAAGCTGGTATCGTGGGAAGTCAATTGAATAAATTCATATGGAATAAGAAAGAAATTAGTCGGAACACTAAATTAGCTGTATACAAGACTGTGTTCAAACCAATTTTAACTTATGGATCTGAGAGCTGGGTCAGAAGTAAAACACTTGACCAAAGACTAGAGACTGCAGATATGAGAGTCCTGAGAAAGATTAGAGGCGTGAACAGATGGCATCAATGGCAATATCATATTAAAAATGAGGATATTAGGAAAGAACTTGACATTGTCAGCATCCAGGAATGCGTTAGCAGAGCTAATCTCAGATGGTATGGTCACTTAAATAGAATGGGAGAGGAAAGATTAGCAAAACAAGTGTTCTCTGCCAGGTTGGCAGGAAAACGACCCAGAGGAAGACCAAGATATAGGTGGATTGATACGGTACAAAGTGCCTTAGATGATAGAAATATAAGATCTGATAATGTTGGAGTCTTGACAAGTAACAGACTGATTTGGAGGAAAATTGTAGATAGGAAGTTAGTAATGATGTAATTTTTTCATGTAGTACTGTCATATCCTGTACACCCCTTGAGGGTACATGGCAGGAATTTGATGATGATGATGATGATGACTCAAAGGAATGTAAAATACAATAAATGAATGAATGAGTTTCCATTGATTTCTTTAATAAATCCAGATTTATAAAGCAAATCATAGGCTTCCACGATTAGCATCTAATCCGATGAATGTTGTCAACAACATACTTGGATTTCATCCACGATTAGCTTTTTCTATATTAAGAACCATTTTATAAAGCCGATTATTGAGAGTAACGAGAAATTGTTAGAAAAATTCTAAATATGAATGTACAAAATGAACTTTTAATGATAAATGATAATTCTTCCGTTTTTAATATTAGATGCTTCTATGCATTATATGGTATTTATATTTGAATCTAGCAGTTCGGAATTCCATAAGAACAACAGTATTCTGCTTTTACTTTTTATTACAAACAGGCAGAATACTTTTTAAAACTTTCATGATTCCTTCAACTGACTTAGATCGTCATTTTGCTCTAAATTTTCGAGAATAGGAAATTAGAGTAATAACTACGAATAACAAGATGGTGTATTGTGAATTATAATAAAGTTGTTATGAACTTTTATGTGACAAATTGTGATATAAACTAATTTTTTGTTTTGCTATTTTACCAAAGAACTTCTACCCGTCTCTCGACTCTTTCACTGACATAAAAACTGAACCGTTCTTGGTCACTTCTTGCTGAAGTGACCAAGTAAATTAATTGTACCGCTTAATGCTTACGTGTGATTATGTGATTATGTTTAAGACCAACTTAAAAATATGATGTTTTGCCATAGAATTTCCACAAAAGCACTTTATTTTCATTTATTTCTGTAGACCTTTCTTCTCTCATTCTGTTTAAGTATCCGTACCACTTTAGATTCTGTTAATGATTCCATTTATTCACTCTCTTAAATTTTCTCAGAACTCCCATATAACTAAAGACTATTGATATAAGAGGTCTGGGAAAAATTAGGCCAATAAGCAGATTTCATCAGTGGCAGAATCATGTTAAGAATGAGGATATTAGGAAGAAATACGACTTCGCACTTTTATCATTGAATAATGAGTGACAGAGTTACTTCGAAGTAGAATCAGCTGTAAATTGATGAACTGTAAAAGACAGATCTCGGCCTTTTTTGCCACGAGGGAGGAAGAGAAGTATTTTTTACAGTTCGCCAACTCTTTTTTTTTTCAAGTGATTATACTTCGATGAACTCTCTCCCACCTAGTCATCTTTCTTTCTTTTTCTGTCATTCTTTTCCAAGTTAATTTAGTCCTTCCCCTTTTTCAATTTTTCTCCCGAGATCCATGTCAACTTGGGAAAGAAGAATGGGCTGTTTCCTCCATTCATCAGTACATATCCATTCCATTTCCACCTGCGTCTTTCTTATTTCACTATTCATACGTTTTGATATGTGTGTTTATATCACTGACATTTATTATACGTCATGAACAAAATGTTTTTAATATTTTACACAAACATTTTGCTTGGAAACTATTTGTCTTTGTGAGTATCCATGTCACTGACTGGTATAATAATTTGTTTCCACATTGCTATTGGAACTTAATTTTGATTTTATTATTATATGGATACCATTATATTATTCAATCTTCTGAAAGCAGTGGTTGTTTTTATTAACCTATGTAAGTGTCACCCACCTGCACAAACTCATTTTGAACCTCTGTCTCACAAAAGCTCAGATTCAGCTCTGTGTCGTTCCTTCTTTGGTAACTTCTCCATCTGAACCATCATTCCTCCACTTTCTGTGGAGAAATGAACAGAAATCTGAACAACAAGCAAACCTAACCTTCTTCTTAAATGTCATAAAACACACTGCATTCATCTGCCAGAATGATTCAACGCCGTCTATATGAGATCAATATAAAAAACAGGGCTTTTCATAGAATTCTTAGCAAAATCACAATTTTTATGATAATGGTGATGAATATTTTCACCTTGTACTCCGATTACATGTATACACATTTAATCGGAGTATATATTATATGTTCGCAACACTAGGAGCAGGATTTTTTTTCTAAGCTGGTACATCTGTCATAAGCATCCATATGACATTGCAAGTCATTATATCAAGTAGTTTGTTTTATACAGTTGTGTGAAGCAAAAGTGTTGTCTGTATCGCTTGAAATGGATACAATTGAAGGTTTAACGCCAAAAGCAATTCATTCGAAGTTCATAAAAGTTTATGGGCACTCTTCTCCTTCGTTTTCGACAATTAAGAAATATGCTGCCGAGTTTAAACGTGGCTGCACCAGCCTTGAAGATGATCCATGTGAAGGACATCCAAAAAGTGTAACAACACCAGAAATCATTGATCAAGTGCAGGATGTGGTGATGACCGGCTAGTCAAAGTGCGTGAAATGAAACTATAGGCATTTCAAAAGAACGTGTTGGGTATATTTTGCATGAAGAATTGCAAATGAAAAAGCAAAAAGCTTCGCGCAAGATGGGTGTCGCGCTTGATCAAAGAAGATAAAAAACGCACTCGCATGAAAACCTCTGAATAGTGCTTGGAGCGTTTAAACAAAAATAAAAGTGATTTTGTGCGTCGATTTATTACTATGGATGTGACTTGGATTCGTACAGCAGTCGCACAGAATCAAAACAGCAGTCAAACAATGGGCAGAAGCCAGTTGTTCAGCGGCGTCAAAGAAGACAAATTCGGTTCCATCAGCAGACAAGGTCATGCCATAGTGTTTTGGGATACTAAAAGCATTTTGTTTATTAATTATCTTGAAAAGGGTAAACAAAATGTGTTTTATACGTGCTCAAGCTTTCCAGAATGCTCTGGAAAGCTTGAGCACGTACAGTCCATCTCATTAGGTATTTAAAAGAGAATTTATAACATGCCTCTGTTATAGTATGCTCTCAAACCTTTTGGTGCTATAGACGGTAAAGCTTTTCCACGGAGATTAGTGATTTCTGTATTTATATGCGATATGGTTAATTATCCTGAATACTATGCGATATTTATGCTTCTGTCTATTCTATAATTAGCATCGAAGCAATCGGTAGCATAATGTCATAGGTGTTCGTCTTTGTCTTTAGTATTTTATATTCTTTTAGGATAAAGTTGGTATAATCTCTTTGTTTCCCAAGATAGGCTTCATTATTTTATACTGCAATAATATTAATGTATTTAGTTTATTGAATTCACAATTTACACTAGTGTATTTTGATATGTTTTCACATCTCCGAAATTTTCTTCTGGATGATTTATGTGGCTATTCCAGTTCATATCGTCATCAAGGTAAATTAAATTCGAAGGTATTGAATTGCTTCAACTTATAGGATAGTTGTTTTTTTACAGATGTATATGTTTCTAAAGTGTTGTTGTTGTTGTTCAGATTTATGATTATCATTTACTTTGTCTTATCAGAATTCACGTGAGTGAAATTTGTAGTAAATCAGTTGATGACTAAATTTATGTCATGTTGCGTATTTGCTTGGTAAATGCAAGCAGACATTTGCTTGGCATATACTGCAATATAAGGGTAGATTCATAGCTGTGCCATGTCCTGTGTATTCGAAGATATTGTCTATGAAAGCTAGCTGACTAATATTATGCATATTGATCCTTAAGAGCACTCAAAAGAGTACCTCTCCCTGTGGGACTAGACAGATTATTGGTATTTTTCTACTGTGAGTAGATCCAGAACATTGGATTTGTTTTCTCCTTTGGAAGAATATGAACTCCTTGATTAGAGATCCACTCGTTTCAACAACGTCTTTGTTTTCTTTTGTTTTTCAGTAAATATGCCTATTAGAAATACTGTTTTCATTTTCTAAGGTGATGCTGATCTGTAAAATCCGAATCTTCTACGAAGGTTATTGCTCCCTTAATTTTCTGGAAAGCATGTTGTGTTCTTCAGTGATATGAATTTTTTTTGTACATGTAGCGAGCTTGTTAGAAATTACCATATCCACAAATTGATTAATAATCAGTAGTGTAGTTACGTCTATAGTTGCTGAATTTCTGAATTTCTTTACCCATATTTAGATACCCTGCTTGGAAAGAAGGCAATGGACACCATACTGTGAGAAACAAACATCCATGGCACCCTCCTTAATACGATATAGAACCTCTATTCGCTATAATGACTGCAACATATTTTTTACAAGCGTATTATAGCAATCAATGGGCATTTTGGACGATTCTTCTTGTAGGCATGTAATAAAGTCCAGGACTGTTGTGGGGAGAACGCCCCTTGACTTCACTCAACGCTTCATCTCCCACAGATGTACAATAGGATTGAGATCCGGGTTCTGTGAGGCCAGAATATTCATGTGATGTTCATGTCCACAAACTACGCAATTACAGCAGCAAACGTATGGCACAGTGCATGCCCTTGTTGAAAGAGACAATGGTCAGTTCCACAATAAGTAGGAAACATTGCATTGTCCAGAATGTTCACATACCTCTCAGAGTCCAGTATTCGTCGCACCAGAAACAGAGGTCCTAGGCCAAACCAGGAAAAGACCATACCATCAGACCGCCATCTCCGAAGTTAGGATTACGCACTCTGGTAAGAGACGTTCACCGTCATCTGCCACACCCGATCATCTGCTCGGTAGTAAGGTACATGCTCTTTGCACCACTGAAGTTGACGCTGCATGTTTATTCGGGTAATGTTTATGCATGTTTATGTCGGGGCTTGCATATTATGATCCTACAATGGAAACGTATGTTGTGAGCTTCGGTTCTGAATGTTTTTGTGCAGATTCCAGTCGATGCCTGAAACTTCTCATTTTCAAAGTGTCGGCGACAAAAGGTGATTTTTACATATTATCCTTTGTAGCACTCTACCGTCACGTTCAGTGAGTGTGATGGGTCGTCCATTGCGTGTAGCGCTTGCAGTTCAATGACTCATCCATTTCAGTATGATATCACTGATTGTTGACCTCAGATGGCCCAATTTGTCAACAATTTGCCGAACAGATATGCCTGCAAGTCTGTCAATTCCCTTCTTGCTGCCATTTCACAAGGACACTGTTGGTTGATTTGGGAGTTGATTGATTTCACTAGGACTGATTTGGGTGCATCGTATTCCTTCACTTTATACCGGCTACGAAGACGGGACTCGTTACATGGCACGATGGGGATGTCCGTGGACTTCTCTCCAATCACTGTAAATATGATTAGTGGTCTTTTAATGTGTTTGGCAGAATACAAGTTTCAAACATTTTATTTATTTATTTCCTTATTTATTTATTTCCTTATGATCGGACGTAGGTTGGCTGCATGTATAACATCTTTGGTGAATTCTTGTACCTTTGTTTGATGAATGAAAAGAAAGAGTTCTGCTTCCCTTATTGTTGGACAAACTACATTGTCTAATATGCTTATGATTCTAATGGGAGGATTGTGCTTTTTAAATGAAAGGATATTTCTGTGTAGTACTAGGATTATAAAGAGTACCAATTAATATCATTTGCTAGCTATTTGAATGGCCAGCAGATGGTTAGCTACTCAATCATTCAAGAATGGTTTCAAGTGCTCTAAGAATATAATCTAACATCTCCTTTAGTAGATTACAGGTTTGGTATTTTGCAAAAGAAGCTATTATAGGTAGCTTGTTTTTGCATTTCTTATCTGCTTTGTAAGGTGGTTTTTTCATTGTTTTGTGTTCTGTTTTAGCCTAAGTTATCTGGTTATGCTCTAATTCTTTCTATAGAGAATCCTTCATTTTTTGCAGAGTTCCGAGCATCACTTCGTATCTCTTCTTTTGTGCAGACTGATGACAGGAAAAAGGCGCAGAGGAAGACTAAGAACCAGATGGATTGATTTGCTCAGAAATGCTTTAGAAGAAATGTTAGATATGGCAATATTGGAGTGCTGAGAATTAATAGACTAATTTGGAGGAATATTGGGGATAGGAGATTATTAATAATGTAAACTGTATCTGTTTGAGTTCATTTGTTCTCTCTTTCTTTTCTGGAAGTTTCAAAGGCTAATGCCAAAGTATAAATAATATTTGTATGTCCATGACTTGTTCGTGCGTATTCTTTCGTCTCGAATACGATCCGCCGCAGTCTATTATCGTGACATGTTAATTCATTAATTACAGTTTCAGATGATGTGACACCGTTGCGAACTATTTCTTCAGCTAAAATAGCTTAAATAATTTAAATCATTTTACAGAGGCATTATAACTCGGCCCTTGTATCAATAGTGTAAAACTAATAATGGAAAGGAATACTGTACTTAGGGAAGATCACGTCTTCTAATCAAAAGAGTTGTGAAAATAGTACATAGAAAGTAAGATTCTGTTTATTGGTGCTACTGTTCTCAGACCAATTTACATAATATTCAACAATGATAATAATGATGGATAATATTTAACAATTAATTATGTTAAGAGCAATATGATAGACAATTAAGAAGCCGAACATCGCGACCATATTACCTTATAACATTTCAGTCAATACTTTTTTTCTCATGATTATTAATAGATTTACTAATATCGTTTCGTTGCTTTATCATTAGAGACGTGCCGTTTCCTTCATTTGTATTCGGTACTACTATCGGTTATCCCACTTCTTATTCAGAGTCCTCTAAAACAGGCGAGTGCGTGTAACCTTATTGCTTGGTTTAATGTCAATGATGGGAAAAGGGTCTTCCCTTCCCCCAGTGCACTTCTGTGAGTAGCTAAGAAATCGAAGCTTCCTTCCTGAAAAGATTTTGTGTGTTAAGGACAGTGTGGAAGGGACAAAGAGAATGAAGGTCTGCTGTCTACTTTAAGGTAGGCTGACCTCTTTTGATTAGACACTTCAACTTCGCAGCCGCCTCTCATAAAAGTGAGTGGGAAAACAGCCAATTGCGGGCCATTTGTTAGTACTGTCACCATGACAACCTAGAAAAAGGTTATTGATAGATTCTGGACATTCTATACAAATTCTTCGTATTTCGAGCAGCATCGACATCATCAAAACGAAGGAACAATGCACTTCGAAACACAACTGATCTGACATGTAGTCATGAAAGCGGTAGACAGCTCAGACCAGGAAATAATTTAAGAACCTTCAATCATCGTTTCATTGTGCACAGTACTTGCGCACACTTGCATTTTCTCTTTTTACCACATAGTTTGAACTTATAAGACAGTTGATGTTCCATTGTTTCATTAATAGCGATTATTTTAGCTTAATGGACTGTTGTCATCTCTCCCTCTCCCTGTCTGTCTATCTTTAGCTGCTATTCTTATGTCTCGAAGCAGACTATTGCTTACTGTCGTGTCGCTGCATTCACCTGCCTTCTAACTACGTAATTGATTTGTTCGCCGTCAACTGCCACTTGCTATACAGACGGCGCTCTGTTCGACTGGAGGACTAAGGCACAGACGCAGTCAGTGACGTGACGTGGGGCTATTTGGTGTGTGGATTACCGACGATAAGATGCTCACCTGGCTGTTAGCTTTTCCCGCTCTTCTTCCGGCCGGTAAGTAGTCTTTATCTTCTCTTGACCACCTCTATTAGATGATTATGTCAGGGAATAGGGGTGTTGGCAATAGAGGACACACTTGTTTCTGAATGTCCCATTGTCAATATTTTCACCGCCTATTTTCCTTCCGTTTCTGTTTTGTACCTTGTGACCCGTTCGCGGATACGTCGATGAACAGGTCTAATCCCTGATAACTCTTGGAGAATAAGAGAGTTTAAGAAAGTAAATTTTTTTTTTATTTATCTAAATAAATCAGTATGAGAAATGAAGGGGAGTTGGAAATATTATTATATGACATGATCATACTATTATGTGGTATTCTATATGTGACTGTTGTATTCAAACAGTTGTTGGTCAGTCACTACTTTATGATGGAATACATCCATCCACGACACTCTTTGATTGTTTATCTGTTTGTATTTTGTTTTCTGTAAATTTTGTTCAGTTAACTACGAACAAAAGGAAATTAAACATTCATAAAAGAGTTGTTCATGAAACCCAAAGAGCAAAAACTTACCACCATTTTAGTATAGTATATTTTCTGTTAAGTATATTTGTCAGAACCCGCACTGCTTAAATAAGACTATTAATTAATTCTACAGAGGAGTTTTTAACATTTTAGTAAATTTAAGTCAATAGCTTTGCTTAAAACAATTTGGTTGCCGAGAGAAAATTATAACACCTGAAAATTAAAAACAATTTGGAAAGTAAAATATATTTCAGATATTAATGTATATGTTCAGACGGAATAGTACTGTTTTTTTTTAATATAAATTTTTCCCATCGCATTCTTATATTCTAATAGCATTTCAAATAATATTATGCACTGACTTGGGTTCATAACAGATTTATGCACTCGTGAGAAAGTTATGGATACGAAATTAAAGTTCAACACAAAGTAATGAATATCTTAGAATTATTGAGAATAACAGGTTATTAGTTATTGAATTCTTGTAGGAATACATCAGGACATATTTCAGCATTCTACAAAACAAAATGTAATACTGAAATCACATCATGATCACATGATACGGCCACTTGATTAGCACTATAATTTCATAAATATTGTTATTCACAAGAAAATATTGAAAATAACGAAGTAAATACTGTATTGCTAACATCATCGAACATTAGAAGAATTTACGACATGTTAACCTAATTCTTGACAAGATCACTCGCCAGGATATCCTAACATAAACAAGAATTAGAAGTGTTTTATGACTGTTTAACAAATGGTTAAAAGTAACATTTTAACATAACAGTTAAAAGATCTATGTTTAATTTAATTTACATTGTGAGGTAACGTAAAATTTTCCTGCGAAACACTACCTTCCATGCTTGTTATCATCACCGAATTGTAGTTCTATCTGGAATATTCTCATATATGATCATCAAAAGCTATTCTACTGAAACAACCCTTCAGAAGCCCTTTTTTGATTATCTGTAATCTCATTTTGACAGAATATACTGCGAATTTTTGTCGTTTTATCTGAGGTGCATACAAAGTATATTAATCTTATATGTCTCATCTACGTTCGCGTGCAGGCAAAGAAAAATTGCAGTGTATTACATTTATTATGAATATTACACAGATAAATTACAAAGAGCTTTCCTCTACCAAATTCCACCTTTGGGACAAAGCATTTTATAGGTTTCGCCGATTCATTACAAAAACCAACCGATTACACCTTTCGATGTAATCAAGAACTCGTGAACGATAGCTGTTTCGTGAACTTCATCATGAAAGATTTGTTGAGGTTGGTAGCTTGCTCTTTCTATAATGAAGCTGTTTTTCACTGCCGCAGGAGCAACGCGGTATGCGAACTATTATATCGAATTCTAAAAACAATTAATTCCATGCAGTTGACAAAAATAAATAATTCGAAATTATAATAATGAAACAGAAGGCGTTTAAAGGATAATACTCTAAGGCTTAATTCGGCTCTTATAATGCTGAAGATTTCAAGATCTAATTTATATTTACTGGTAATTAATGTTCACACATTTGGAAGAGCTAATAATACATAATGAAGCGATGCTTTTCGTTCTTAGACTTTGAGGATCAAGTGCCACTTAGTAACCGCGAGGATGATTAAGTCATCTTAAGATTTTTTTTTTCTTAAGATTTTTTTTTTTTCACATAGGTGGTGCTGCGGTGGTTATTCCGAGATAAACTGATTATCTGCTGTTCATGTTTAGTCTATCCCGGAAGTGTATTCTAATACTGTGTGAGCTTCGATGATGTGGCTAATCGTTTAGTTTTCTAACGCCCCGTTTTATTTTATTTATTTATTCTTTTTTTAAAAAAAAAAAAAAAATCCAAACTGCATCTTGCATCGCGTTCTACAGTTATGTGTCACTTCAATATTTTCACTGATGTTTTTGGAAGTCTTTCAATTTCGTTTTTTTTTTTATTTTTTTATTTTTTTTTTAATGTTATTGAAATCACCGGTATCAGGATAAAATATTTCAGCAATCATGATGTACACAACGTTTGATATATATATATATATATATATATATATATATAAATATTTATATCGCAGGTGAAATGTGAAAATTTAGTACTTTTATACGAATGACAAGTTGATGTTTTTGTTTTTTTTTTGACTACAGAAAAGTTTAATAATTAGTGCATTTGACATAGTATTCAGCGAATGAATGTTTTATTACATTTGGTACAAGAGATTAGGAATTACAGTTTCACAAAAGACAGGTGTGTGCGACACACCTATCTGTCTTGCGGTTAGTGTTAATTCTATAGGCTTCTTTTTAGTAAACATTAAAATGAGGAATACTTGAAGTTTTTAGAAATTGACTGCAGTAGCTGATTGGAAATTTAAATTGAGGGATCTCCTTTAGAACTTAAGATGAGCAAAACTTTGTACCGTTATCCACAATGAAGAGAAAGAGAAATTTTCTGGGCTTTTCGGTAATTTTTGGAATTTCGCTCAGCATGAATTTTCACTTGTTAATGACTAATGACAGAGTACTTAGCTCAGTCGGTATAGACGGAGCCCTTTGGTCGGAAAGGCCTAGGTTCGATTCCCGTCCATGACGTGAGGAACCTTCATAAGGGACAAAAATCTCGGGTTTTACGTCCCTCAGAACAGTCAAACCGGACTCGTGAACACACAACACATACAGATCTACAGACATAAATACTTGGTCTTAGGGGGATGCAGCAGAGGAGTGACTAACCGGCTGCATTAAATCGTCGTAAACCTCTCATTAGGGGTGGTTAGGAATTCAACCCGTCCTAAGAGATGAATGAGGAACGGAAGGAATGAGTAGACAAGCTCATTTACATTTCGCCCAAATCCGTTGCTTTCTTCTCGTCTAGAAACTGTGTGTGTGTGTGTGTGTGTGTGTGTGTGTGTGTGTGTGTGTGTGTGTGTGTGTGTGTGTGTGTGTGTGTGTGTGTGTGTGTGTGTGTGTGTGTGTGTGTTAGAATGAAAACTATGCTGTTACAAAAATGCTGTTGAATTCCGATATCAAATTAATTATGAGTATGTACCCATTTCTGTTCGCTTTGTCGTGCTCTTGATTGCAAACATTCAGACAGATCAGTGCTAGTTTTTATATTCGAGGGCACAGGGTATAAAAACATCTCCAAGGATTCTGAGATTTTTCTAGGTAGTAACAGAAACAATAGCGTAATATTTTCAATTCCTTCCGTAGAACTTGATGGCTGTTAACTCAGGAATTATGACGATTAGCTGACTATGACATATATAATGACAGAGCGGTGACCTTCTGTACTGTTATGTCTCTAATATGTTTTTCACAGTGGATTTCTCTATCTGTCCATAGCATGGGTTTTGCAGTTACACTAGTGATGGACTGCTAAATTGGAATCTGATAGTTGCCAAGAGTCTAAACATTGTGAGTCTATTATAGCAGTTTTATTATAGCAAATTCAATATAAGATATTGAATTTCTTTGACTAATTCCTCTTCATCGTCAGTAATCAGACTGCTTTTAGTAAGTTTTAAATTCAAGAAAGGCCACGAACTATTAGGCTCTGCTTGGTCAGTGAACCTAATGGTGAGAGGCTGGTTGTTTAGATAGTATAAAAAGTTAAAAGTGATTGTTGTCCTTGCTCAAAAATAAGAAAATCTCATCGAACATATCTCTTCATGGATTTGATATGTCTTTCATATACAATTTTGTTAATGCGGTAGAAAGAAGACTTCTCGTGGTTTAAAATATTCAGATGTTATGTAATATTTCAGAAGGATTATGTTTTTTAGAGAATTTATGTTGTCGTAACGTAAGAAATTATGATTCTGTACGCAGGTAAACAATTAACTACTAAGGCTCACTAAAATATCATGTTTGATGTCGCTGATGGTAAAAATAGAAAAGAAATGTTTAGAGATTCTAATGAAAGATGGCGACAATCTTATCAGGTCCTTTATTAATTTCCCTAAATATTTGGAAATATTGTGTTGGAAAACCTAAACCTGCAACACCTGGACTCAGATCATATCTTCTTTGTGAATTTAATTTTTTTTTTTTTGATAATTTGGAAAATATAAATTGTCTAAATTCTTACATTTACAGACAATCATGTGATTCTTCTCTCTTTCCAATGTCTTTGTTCTAAGAAAAAATGTGCAAACCCACGTCTCGTGAAATGATGTTCTCACGCTTATCATGATTTAGGGCATGAGTGCATTCACGTTATATCAACGAAATATATGTAAACGAACTAGAAATACAATTCAACTTATTACAATCAATGGACTGCAAGGAATAAGCCTTCACTAGCTAGAAATTTTCCATTTTATTTATTTGTTATTATTGATTTATTTATATCTTTATTTATTATTTTATTTATTATATCTTTATTTTTTATTTATTTAGTTATCGGATATGTTTTATTCTTGTTTTGCAGAAAATTGATAGAAATTAGCGAATTTGGGAATTATCTGGGTACTTTTTGAAATGCAAGGTATCTTGCCAGTTAATAATTTGTGACAAATGCTTTAGTATATATATAGCCAAGAATACGTTGCCGGAAGGAAACTTAAAGATCTACAAGAAACCGATCAAAGAAGAAAAGATGGGTGTGTTAGCTTATTTGTTGTTCATAATTCTAGTAGAAACAATTTGAGCTAAAACTGAAATTGCGGCTAAAGAAATCCCTATATCAAATTTCATGAAAATCCGATAAGCAGTTTCATTTGACTCGAGACTAGTCAATATCTTGGACAAGGCATAATCTTTTAATTATAATAATAATAATAATAATAATAAGTGAATAAAATATTTTATTATTATCAGCATCTTTGTTAAATAATATAAATAAAATCAAAATAATTCCGGCCTTAGAAGCAAATAAACAACAGTTCAGAACACAAAAAAAGTTCTCTAAAAGCTTTTGTGATATGTCTTCGGTCATTTTGTGATGAATTATGATTAATTTCTTGATTATGATTAATTAGGAGATTGCACTCGGTAATAAAACACTTTCTCTTATCATGTTTTAAATCTTCTGATTAAAAGTCATTAGTGGCATAATATAAAATGCGTTGTTAGGAGGAAGAATATTTTGGGTATTATATTTTTATTTTATGTTATTCTATTTTATTTTATTTTATATTTTATTATGTTTTAGTTATTTTAATATTTATTTTATTTTAGGTAACTTTGCAAAGAAGTGGAAGTTGTCACCAGTGGCTTTAGCAAGGAACCAGAATTCACGACTATAATTTGAGCACGATGCAGGTTTTAGGCGTTCTTCCAGTGTACAAATTACCCAACAAAGCTTTATTTTAAAGAAGTCTATACATTTCTGTGTGCCATTATGTAGTTAAGCCATATGGCAGATTTCGGTAAAAATTGATATCGGGACAACTACTAAAACTCCTGACGGCCAGAAACGGTTAAATCTATTATTACGCCATCTTCATCTCTCCATCGGTGATATCAAGATTATCTTTTAAACTATTTGAAAATTTCAATTACATTTGACCTAAAATTCATTGTGAAATCTAGTTCGTTATAAAGATGTGTATTCCAGTGAGTGCATCTTGTTTTGTTAGTGATTTAATCAAGTTTTGTTTTTTCACATAATGTCAGGAAGGAAAACTGAAATTTTGATGAAAATCAATTGTCCACGCTTTGGTTGTTACGGAAATTCCATTCACTAATGTGGAACGAGAATTAGCGAGGCGAATGGATAATGTGATTAAAGTTTTCTTTCCTATGAGAATAAGGATAAAAACAATTATGAGCGACACCAACCATAAAGTGTGATATGAAATAATTAGAATTTTTGTGAAGATCGAAATGTATTTGACCTTAGCCATCAAGTACAAAACTCATCACCTACTAGGGAAACGTTTATTTTGAAAGGCTATAATATGCTTTTAAATACTTTGAGAATTATGTTCAGATATAGACGCTAATGAATCACATAAGCATAACATTTACGATTCAAGATCCCTCTTTCCCTTTTAGTTGTTTATGTTATGATGACCACATGTGAAACAAATGGACCGAACATGAATCGCCCCATACAGCATTAAAAAAAAGTTGTACTCAGTACTCCTAGAACAGGTTTTGTTGTAGCTATTTAGACAATGATCATTTGGGAATTGTTCCGACAAGTATGAGTGACATTAGTCTGTGTGATGAAAGCGAACGTACTGGTTGAGATAAAAGTCCATTGCACTCAACGCTAAGGCTAGAGCGATACGATCAATTTTTTTTTCAAAAAAGTCCTATTATTGTAATAGGACTTTTTTGAAATAGGAAATTTTTCACCACTGAGCTCATTTACCTACCGAATAAGATTTCTATGAGATTTATAAGAGGTATTTCTTAACATTAGATAGGTGTAACTGAAAATATGGCAGATCAATGTTTATTACGTCGAATATTTTAAATATGTTTTATTTTTATGATACAATAAACAAATATTTTATGTTAGGGAAAATTATGTGGATATCGAAAGCTCTTAATTTGAAAATCCTCAATTTGTAAACTGGCCCGCTTTTGGCAACGATTATTGGTGCCAAATGAGAAAGTTTGTAGACGTTCTCATTTGGCACCAGTTGATTAGTCCACTTGTGTGCAATGTTTTTGAAAGTATTATTTGAAAGTATTATATCACAAAAGCGTTAAAAATAGGAAACAATGTTTATTATTCTAAGGCTTCTATAATGCACTGCTTCGAAAGAAGTCAAGGGACACCATAGTATGAGGAACAAACAGCAATAGCACCCAACTTAATAAGATGAACGACCTCCTTTCTCTGCGATGATTGCAACAATCCTACAGG
Organism: Typopeltis vanoorti; assembly: GCF_054136105.1. Lineage (NCBI taxonomy): Eukaryota > Metazoa > Arthropoda > Arachnida > Uropygi > Thelyphonidae > Typopeltis > Typopeltis vanoorti. The sequence continues at coordinate 111,501,222 of NC_143561.1, forward strand.
GCATATTTTCCACAAGACTACGATAGTGATCAATGGGAATTTTGAACCATTCTTCCTGTAGGCATGTAATGAGGACCTGGACTATTGTGGCGTTGACGTCCCTTGACCTCACCCTACGCTCCACTTCATTCCACAGATGTTCAGTCGGGTTGATATCAGGGCTCTGTGGAGGCCAGTCAGGTGTTGTGACCTTCATATCCACAAACCAAGCAGTTACAGTAGCAGCCTTATGACACAGCGTGTCTTGCTGAAAGAGACAATGGTCAGTTCCGTAGAAACACCAGAAAGCATTGTCCAGAATGTGCAGATACCTCTCGGAGTTTAATGTTCGTGGCACAGGAAACAGAAGTTTGATACCAAACTAGGAAAAACAAGAACATATAATCTCACCGCCACCTCTGAATTTCATAGTTAGGGTTACGCACTTTGATAAGAAACTTTCACCGGGAATCCGCCACACTCACACCCGTCTACTTGGTAGAGGGTGTAGCATGATTCGTCGCTCAAACATACAGCTTGTCAAGTTTCCACGTCACACTGTACACGCTCTTTGCACCACTGATGGTGACACTGCATATTTGTCGGGTTGCGTATTGCGGTCCTTACAACATGGAAACCCATGTTGAGACTTGGTTCTGGATGTTTGTGTGCAGATTCATGTTCCAGTTAATGCCTGGAACTTCTCATTCAACTTGTCGGCCGATCTATGGAGGATTCGTTGTAGCATCGTACGGTCACGTTCGGTGAATGTGTATGGTCGTCTACTGCGGGTAGCACTTGCAGTTGACTCCCTGCGCGTCCATCTCAATTGGTATCATTGATTGGCGACCAGGGATGGTCAAATTTTTTAACAATTTTCCGAACAGATAGGCTTGCAGTATGGTATGCTTTTCAATGTATTCCAGCTACAAACACGTGACTGTAACAGGGCACGATGCACCTTGCCCATTGTGGTATCCATTGAGTTCTTTCCAAGCAGTGCATTTGGTCCCACAGAAGGAAGATGTGGAGGAATTTTAAAGGCATTGCTGAAGGCAGCTGACACAAATGAAAAGGTCTGGGTCTGGAGATCCGAACAGCAGAGTAAAATTTATTACCAAACATATAAATATATTTTGGCAACTACAGCAGAAAAGAGGAAAGCTAGTATAATAATGGTAAGGCTGGATTTCTGTTCAGGACATGGACTTTTCTCATTACTAATAAAAAGACCAAATTTCTTTTTTATGTTCCAACATAAAGATGAGCGCTAATTCACATGGAGGGAGAAGACACAATAAATAACATTCATTAACCATGCCATTGTTGATAGCAATTTCTTCAATCTGCTTCAGTAACATAGTCTCAAATATTAAGTGATCGCCATGAACTTTGAACAGGATAAAATTGAATATCATACTGAAAATAAAGTTTTAAAAGAATCAAATCGGTGGTATGCAGGATATAAAATTCAGAAATCCATGCTGGATTCAAGGAGTTACAGAGGCAGTCAAGGAAAAGAAGAAAGTGTATCGAAGATGCCTGGAAAGTAAGTTAGCATGCATTCTGCGAGAATATAAAGAAAAATGAAAGAAATTGAAGCGATGTGTAATGGAAGTAATATAAAACAAACATCATCGGAAGACTAGTAAAAACATACACTGCTCGACAAAATGAAGAAAACACTTCGACAAGATGGCATAAGCAGAGCAGTTTGCGATAAAGGAGGAAAAAAGTTCTTCTTTCGGTGTGCAATAGAATAACACCTAAATGAAGTGACAGCGAAAAACGTGGAGCAGTATATAAGGGGTATAAGAATCACCAAAAGATCACAAGACAGAAGACATCACAGTGTGCTCAATAATATGTTCATATAATATTAGTAAGGCGTATGATAGCTGAATTATCCACATAGTGGTCGGCCATGCTGGATATTACAGATATCATAGAATGTTATGAATGTTCATAACATTCTGTGGCAATAAATCCCATTCTTCCACCTGAGCAGAATTTATCTCACTAAATGACCAACACGATAGTTGTCTGCGTGCAATCTCCATGAGTGTCCTACATGTTCGATCGGGTGTAAGTCTGTTGAATATTTTCAGCTTCAAGATACTCCTGCACCATTTAATCTCTATGGGCTTTGCATTGCCATGTATTAAAAGAAAATCGGTGGGGGCCAACCACGCCCCAATCCCTAAAACGTCGCACGTAGAGTGCTAGCATCAATCCAAGTACCTCTGCGCAGTTACGGTATCTCTGTGAAAAACACGAAGAGAGGTGTGGCCATTGATCATTATTCCGTACCACGCCATTATTTTTTCCACCGTAAGTGTCTCCTTTTCGGATGTTATAGGAATGCTACTGCATTCTTCGTTTTCTGCAGATCAAAAACAACACCTATAATCCGTCTATACGACTAATCAGAAAACAGAACTGTATCCCATTTAGCAGCATTTCAAGTCGTGTGGCACCAATTTCGACGAGCGAGCTCTGCGGTAGTTTGTGGATAATGATATAAAGACCACTGGCCTTTATATCATTATCCACAAACTCTATGGGCTTTGCATTGCCATTGAAGTTCCAATTCTAGTAGGGTCCACTAGAATTGGAACTTCTTAAAACCAAAAGAGGAACAGTACTGTACAAGGATTTAGAGGTAATAAAGGTATATGTTTTTTAATCTTTGGTTGAAAACTGAAGATAAAAAACATTCTAGATATCTTGAATAATTACTGAAAAATTGCTAAATGAAACAAGAGGTGATAAAACAGAGCAGAAAATATTTCACAGGAATGCAATCAGGAGTACATATCAGTGCATGAGATAAATGTTTAAATGTAATGCAAATTTATATCTAATATAGCATATTTATCAGATTTATGCATATATATCAGTTATATTTCATTTTTGAGAGGGTTTAAAAATATCTCACATATATTTTTTTTCTTTAATCAAAGTGTAATTATCAGTTTTTTTTTTTTTTTAAGTACATATTTTCCTGTAAAAGGATAGTTACGAAAGCAGTTTATATGCATATTCTTTAGCAGGACGTAATCTATATACTGTATCATTATAACAACAATATAAAATAATCTAAAGATTATATTTTATGTTACCACCGTAAGCAGGATATTCACTGCATATATTTCCCCTGTGTTAGACACAACCCTATGTAAACAGGAATTTGCGAGGATCAATATTTTTATTTATTTGTAACTGCAATTATTTCTATCAATTACTCTAATAATTAGCTCGTCACTCCAAATTTGAAACACAAAAATGTGACTTTTTTAGGGATGGAACATCTTTTATCACGAGTACTAAAGATTTCAATTAGTGTCCCTTAGTCATTTTGAAATTTCCGTTATTTTGCAGGTGGTTTGAAAGGGCAATGAAGGTATGGTTTGAACATGTTGAACACTGGTGAACCTGTCTTCATCAAGAACCACTACTCTGACATAAATTTAGTTTGTTAGACTTCTTACTTGTGCTCATGTTCTCACTTGACCTATTCTTGTTGTAGAATAGGTCTTGTTTTATTTTCTTTAATGTATTATTGTCATTTTTTTCATACTTTTTTAATAAACAAATATGAGTTTTTATATGAAACACAGATATTAAAGATACGTGTTTCATAGAAAAATTTCATAGTGCCAAAATTAGAAACTGCTCATCACTGTGTGATAATCTTGGTTCGATTTTGCATCACCATACGATAAAAAATTTTTTAAAAAAATCGTCGCTATCAGATGAGAAAACATTACGGTTTCTTAGCAAACCCTACTTTCACACCAATAGTAAATCCTCCGCACAAAAGGCTGTTGGGGCTAAGAATTATATTAAAAAAATAATAAACATAGAAAACTGATGTAGGGACCAAACATAATACTTTTTTAAGTCAGATCCAGTCCCCACCAAGCGATGAAATTCGCCTGTTGCTTATACGTATATGCATATTCACGAAGCATCCATACCCACGTTCTAACCAAGCCGTCTAAAGCCGAAATATCATTGTTAACCATGGAACTTATTTGCACCAGGAAAGACAGCTTCCGTTTTTTGAAACGTTCCTTGCAGAACAATTATCCTTTGAAATAAAGAATAAGAATTGTTAATGATGTGCCGCAAATGAGCTTTTTATGGAAATGAATTCCATCCTAATATTGTCCTAACATTTGTGGATTTTAAATGCTTTTTTGCATTACAATCTGCTTCCGAAGCATGAAGAAGACTTTTCAAAATATGCTCAAGTTGATGAAGTAACACAATGTCGTTTACATAACATGGGCTACCATTTAAATATTTTTGCTGATTTAAAAGCAATTGCATTATTGCTATTCAATGAGGATTTAAGACCAGTTGCTGTTTTTTGTCGCAGTGCAAAATCGGAGGAGCAAGTGTCAAACTATGGGAAAAGACTCGAACAAAAAAAGAAGTAGAAGCGTTAAAATCGCTCCGAGATATTGTTCAATGGTTTGGAGAGAAATGCAAAACTGGAAAGTACAATCAACGTTTTGATAATCCTATTACAAATTACCACAAAACTGGAAGACGAAATAAACGTGTCATTAAGGCATTCACTTCCTTCATTCTTATCTTGTTTCTTTCCTGTAGATCTTGGTACAATTAGTAACTAATTATAATTCTATTAAAATTAGTAATGGAATGATAATACGGTGAAAAATGGTTTCTTCAAAGAAAGATATTCGAAAATGTTTGAAACAAAGCACTTATGAGCATTCTAAATTCTGCGTATATTTTGAGTACATGGAGTCTTTAGTGCATATGATCACAGAGAACAATGGTGTGCCACACAAAACATAAAAATACAACTTCTTTTAAAGGATACCAAAACAAAAGACATTTTCCTCTGTGAGGAGAAAACCAGTACCAACACCATATAATCGAATAATTTACCATCAGTGGAAAAGTTATAAAAAAACATTCGTTTCTTGAAAGGGATTCGAACCGAGCTCATTCATGGCGCCTGACCGTTAACTGTATAAATCGGATGAATAAGCATTGACAAAGAAATATCCTCACCTCATCTCACAATATCCTCGCAACCATGTCCTCAACCATTTAAGAATGCTGCTCGTAGACATTCGCAACATTGGTTTGCATATTGCTGACTATGCTTTCGAATATCTCTTAGCAAATAACTTATTCTCCTATAAGAAAATATCGCAAATAATTTTAAATTAGTTTCTACTTGAAATATTGATTCTATCAAGCAAATTCTTAAATCAAAATATTTTCGTAATTTTTAGGGGTTTTTTTTAAATGCATTTGTCCAAATTAATTTCAAATTCTATTATTTAGATCCCTAACAAGAGATCACTTATTTAATTAAATTATTTGCATTTATTAATAGTTGATTCAAATTGCTTATACATTTTCACAGAATGAAAAAAAATAAAATAAAATAAAACGCAAAAAGCGATAGTGAAGGCAGTTCGAATTCTTTCTACTACTACTTGATTGTAAGTGCCTCTCATAACCTTTCTCTGAAGATTCTGCTTTGAAATCCAGCAATGTATCATCAGCTTAACAAATATCTTATTTATTTTGTTCTTGTGGTATTGTGTTTAGTAGTATTACCACTAAACGTAAGACAAGCACAGATCAAACATGGCTCCACCAGGAAGACCAGTTACATGTACAATAGGATAGATGTACTCGTACAAACGGAATATACATGGTCTTATTAAGGTTTTCATATATAAATGACTTTCTTAGAGAACCATTCATATATTTATATTGTTAAAAATATAAACAATCTGCATAATCTGATCGACACAGACAGATATACAAATACTTAATACTATTTGTTTTATGTACGTGGGCTGTTCAATAAGTAATAAGACTAATTTTACTGTGGCGAAACCACTCATCACAATATTAATTTCTGTGGAATAAAGAAATGTTGCTGCCTGCAACAAAAGAGGTTGATAGAACACGTATACGGGCTGATGTGCCAGAGTGTCACGTGACTAAACGCAAGCTTATTTCGGCGCGCCTCCTAGGTGCGACTAGTCTTCAAAATGGAAGCGTCCTTGGAACAGCGTTATGCGATTAAATTTTGTGTGCGTTTGCAAAAATCGGCATCGGACACTTTTAACATGCTACGCGAAGCTTTCCACGATGAAGCAATGTCGAGGGCAAGTGATTTTCGCTGGCATAAAACTTTTAAGGAAGGAAGGCAAAATGTGGAAGATCTTGAACGTGAGGGAAGACCTTCAACGTCTATCACAGAGACAACGATCAACACAGCAGCGATTATCATCAAGCACGTCAAAAGGAAGCGTCCATTGCTGAAGAATGGCTTCTTATTGTACCACGATAATGCAAGGCCACATATTGCTAGTTGTGTAGTGGACGTTTTGTAAAAGAACAATACAGATATTCTACCACACCCTCCATACAGTCCTGATCTCGCACCGTGCGATTTCTGGCTCTTTCCTCAGCTCAAGAAACCACTAAAAGGCCGCCATTTCGAAAGTAACAAAGCATGTGTAAACGCTGCGGAGGTGGTTTTGAAAGAACTCTCAAAAAACGGACTTTCACATGTGTTTAAGAAGTGGACGTAACGTTGGGACAAATTCATCGCGTCTCACGGTAGTTACTTCGAAAAAGACCATGTAAATGATGACGATTAAAGGTAATCTGTTTTCTGTATAAATATAGTCTTATTACTTATTGAACAGCCTACGTATTTATACAAACACCTAAAACAATAATACTATGCAATATTAAATAGTAATAACTGTCCCTTTCAAAGCACAAGACCTGAAGGTAAAGAACCGAATTGTTTGAAACTAACGATCCTTGCCCATCCTGTACCAGTCGCGCTAAATACATACAACTTACTTTTCCTGCAATATAGGAAATACCCAGCCACTGAATTAAAAACTGATATACAGCGTATATGCAAAATATTTAGTCGCGTGCGGCACCACTTGTTCTAGGAAACCATTTAAGAATGCTGCTCGTCAACAGTGTTGATCACGATGTGAAAAACAAAGGATTTTTCAGAGTTTGATAAAATGCTTATTGTAGGTGCCCGTCTGGCTGTAGCCACTATTTTGAAAACAGCAGAGCTGACTAGTTTCTCAAAAGGTAAGATATCTCAGGTGTTTAATAAGTGGGAAAATAACTCACATTGTTTGTCTAAAAGGCATACTGTGGTCCTAAGACAGTCTATCAGGAAAGAGATCTTAGTCATCTGAGAATGCCTTACACGGACAAACAGCACTTCCTGTGTGCAGTTGACCGAAGCATTTAAAGAGGGCTGTTCTCGACTCATATCTCACTGAACTATGCGCAAGTAATTGAAGAGGATCGGTATTGGCAGTCGCTTGTATTTGCGTAAAATAAAAGTTTCTGATTCAGTGGCTAGTATGTGTATATGAAGTAAATTGATCCAATACAGAATACCTCCATAAACTTGCATTATAGCAACAAAACGTTTCCAAGTAAATGTATGGTACTGGAACAGCAGTGTGACAGTTATGTATCGCGGAACTTGTGAAACAATATTATGCAAAATTATACAGTATAATTATCCAATACGACACACAGTCACCTGCCAAAATTAGAGCCATTGCACAGAATGCTTCTATGGAAACCAGTGTTCACTAATATTACTAACAATTTGTTTGGGGGGGGGAGGGTAACGCGTGAAATTGTAATAATATTAAACACGTTTAATAATATTTAACGATTACTTCAATAACGTTTTTCTCTCTTTCTGTTACCAGCATCAACTGTCTGCATAACGCTTGCAACAACCAACGTACTATAACAGCGCAGGTGATACCACTGTGTGTGTGTGTGTGTGTTTGAGAGAGAGAACTTAAAAAAACTACCTTACTTTTAAAAAGAAAAACATTAAACTAACATTAGCAATGTTAATATGAAATTATTAAGTTCCAGCCCTCTGTATCTTTTCTTCACTATAATTAGCAATAAAACTAAATTAAAATTAAAGTAGGCTTATACCATAAAAGTATTAAAAATTAAAGACAATCCGAATGTAAGCATACACAAACTTAACAGAATATCACAATAAATAAAAGTTAATGACGTTCGAGCAGATCAAAAATTAAAGAATGCCTTTGACATTATATTATTATTATATCAGATTCTCTGATAGTACCCAGGGGACAACATCATCGAAGAACCTTGTATTGGGCGCTCGGAAACGAAAACAAAATGCAAAACAATATTATGAGGCGAAAAAAATTGGCATGAAGCACGAAATTTCGTTGAAATGCGGGATAGTTGCAGAAAACGATTATTCTGCCTACAACTAATAGAAACATCAACTGGTTTTGCTGTTAAATTTGAATAAAATAAGTCCGTAAACTTTCGATATAATTAATCAAATTTTATATTAAAAATCAATCTGAAATATTACTTCCGTATTTTTATTATTAGCAATAGGCCAGGCCTCCTCTCTGTTGCGCTTGACTGCTTAAATCGTCACCAAGCAACCACCCATCAGTAGCCCAGTTACTAATTGCTTGTTGCTAATTTGCAAAGTTCTACTTTCGAGTTTGAATTATGCGCAAAAGCATAGACTTTTTTTTTTTTTTTAAGAAGGAAAGAGAACATAATTTTAGCACCTTATTCACGTGGGGGATCGCCTTTTTAACTTTAAAATCACTAAAAACAATTAAAAAACGATAATCATTTAGTTGAGGACCAAAATTAATAACTGGCAATCATGAAATCGTTTATGATAAAGTTATAGTAAACTATATGAAATCCTCATATTGTTGCGTCAATTTATATAACTCCTTCGTGGTTTAAAAAAGAAAATAAAAACCACAGAATGCTATGTTACAATTGCTGCTGCATAAATTAAGCAAGTTAACTAACTTCGCCTTTCACGCAGCCGCAGTTTCTGCAAGTAGATAAATTTCATCGCTCTTTCGTCACGCCGTTTAGCTCTTTGTAGGTTTCTCAATTATCTAACTCATAGTCCATACGCGTGGGGGGGGGGGGAGCGAAGAATTAGATCAGGCATGTCAAACACGCGGCCCGCCGACAAGTAACATGCGGCCCGCCAAACTTTGAAACCAATATGGTTATTTAACTTTTGACAACACCGAATTAAATAAACATATTTAAAAAAATTAACATTTCCACTTAAGATTATTTTATGCGCCAAACTACTCTGCAATTTCTAAAGGAAACAATGTTCTATTTGTCATTTCAAAAAATCTTGTTACACCACTGCATAAATATCGTATTTTACCGAATTTTAACGAGCAAGTCTACATACGCGACTACATCCGCTGACCATAGCAATCGGAGGCTAGCCGTTAGCAATTTTCAAGTCGTAAGAAAGTGTAGTGTTTTCTTTATAATTAGTAAAGAATTTATAAAAATAATGGCGAAACCTTCAATCAGTATGAGTAAAAAAACATTTAATTGAAGAACACATCGTAGTTTTCAACAAAAAATGGTAGTTAAAATATTTTCGTATTCAAGGGGAAAAACATTATGCCTGATATATAGAAACTCTATTACAGTTTGCAAAGAATATAATATTAAAAGGCATTACGATACAAATCATAAAGAAAACTATGACAAATATGTTGCAAAATATGTTGCGAAACTTCGTGAAGATAAATTGTCAGAATTAAAGTTGACACTTCAAAATCAACAAAGTGTTTTTACCTAACCTATTGAAGATAATAGAGCTACGGTAAAAATCAGTTATTGCAAGTCGAAACCATTCACTGAAACCATTCACAGATCAAGAAAAATAAAACGATTATTCGCGAATGTATTATTAAAGCAGTAGAAGTGTTGTGTCCTGATCAATTAAAGAAATTTAAAAATATAAGCTTATCTCGAAATACCACTGCCAGCAGAATTGATAATATAGTCGGAACTTAAGGAATCAACTTGAATCAATAATTCCAACATTTCAGACCTATTCCCTTGCAATTGACGAAAGTACAGATCTACTTTTGCCAATTGCTCAGCTGCTGTTTTTATTCGTGGATGTGATATGAACTTAAAAGTAATGAAGGACTTCTAGAAATTATTACTATGCACGATACAGTTGATATTTTTGACGCTCTTATGGAAGTTTAGAATGAATACAATTTACCGTTAAAAAAGCTAGTTTGTCTTGCAACTGATGGTGCTCCTGCCATGACTTTTCTTTTAAATTTGTTCTTACAAATTTAAAAGAAAAATGTACAGTACAAGGTAATAATAATTTTCAACATTTTCATTGCATTATTCATCAGCAAACACTATACTCCTAAGTTTTAAATATTGGATATGTCCTAAAAATGTTAGTAAAATTGTAAATTATATTATATTCGTGCATTTATTCGTGCATTCGTGCACGTGGGCTTAATCATCGCAATTTAGTAACTTTCTAGAAGACATAGAAAGAGAATATAGCGATCTACCTTATTATACAGAAATTAGATGGCTTTTCAGTCAAAGTTTTAAGCGATTCTTCGAATTGCTGGACGCAATTACCATTTTTTTAGAGTCGAAAAATTATGAATGTGAAATCTTAAAAAAGGATCAATGATAAAAGATAAACGATAAAGGACTGGCTTTTTCAGTTGACATTACAAGTCACTTTAGTCAACTTAATCTTAAGCTACAAGGCAAACATCTAGTAGTTACCATGTTATTTGACAATATTAATATTTTCAAACAGAAATTACAGTATTACTTTAGCAAAAACAAATACAAAACGAAACTTTATCCCATTTTGAATGTCGTCAATCATTATTACAAAACTCATCGGAATTGAAATTTTCAGAATATGCCAATCAAATTAAGTTATTAGAAAATGAATTCGAAAAAAGATTTTTAGAGTTTAAGAAATATGAAAATCAGTTTCAACTAGTTACTTCTCTTTTATCGATTGATGTTGAAACTGTTGACGATATAGTTGAAATTAATCGAAATTCAGTGGGATTCCGTATTGAAACAAATATATATGGATGTTGGAATTTATGGATGTTGGAATTCCAAAAGCTCTATAATAATTATTTCTCAGTCGATTAATACCCCAATGTGTTATGTGCAATTAGGCGTATTTTATCTATGTCCGGTAGCATATATTTCTGCGAACAACTATTTTCAACTTTAAAGAATAATAAAACTGCGGAAAGATCAAGATTAACAGACCAGCATGTGCAATCAATATTGAAACTAAATACAGCTCAACAAATTCAACCAAATGTTGAAGATTTCGTTAATTAAAAATGTTGTCAATTTTATTCAAAGAAAATTATATGCATAATTTTATTTAAATATATAAACTTTATATTTTATATGTATTTTTGAAACATGGTTGTATTTTGTACTCATATGCTCTAATGTTAATGTTAAAAAATCTGTTTCTTCTTTATTTCGAGATTTTTTTTCTGTTGCGGACCGCGGTTCATGTATAATTCTTAATATGGCCCTTGGAGGTAAATAATTCTTAATATGGCCCTTGGAGGTAAATAATTCTTAATATGGCCCTTGGAGGTAAATAATTCTTAATATGGCCCTTGGAGGTAAATAATTCTTAATATGGCCCTTGGAGGTAAATAATTCTTAATATGGCCCTTGGAGGTAAACGAGTTTTTTTCATTTCATTAAATAAATAAAAATTAAAATAAAAAATAAGCACTACGCTCGCCATTTTAAATCCGTTCACCTTGACTTTCTACACACAAGCTAAAATGCGGCTTATGTTATAGCAGCACATGTAAACCTAAAAACATTCGATACATTCAATATTAACCAATCAGTAAAGAAAAATAAAAAGTTCAACAGTCAATGAAATATATGCTTATGACGTAAGAAAGCTATATGTATATATTCACAGGTCAGCATGAGACAGCACACTACTGCCTTGGAGGCTGATCCTAGAGTCCATCAGAAAAGAAGACGAAAGGAAAAAAAAAAGATGAATGACTGCGTCACCGAATCTATTTCCATATTTTATTTCCTATTTTTTTTAATTTTTTTTTCTGATGTTTCCTTTTTTTTCTATTTTGAATGTTACTTGACTTGTATTATATTCCAATTATGGCAGCGCAGATTGTGAAGGTTTGTTCTGTTACAGAATGTAATCTATTTTACTGTTTTCAGACATTTTAGTAATGTAATAAGCTGTGTGCGTGTGTGTGTGTGTATATATATATATATATATATATATATAATTGGTAATATATATAATTACTTCCTGTTTACTCAGTTTCATAGAGAATTTTTTTTGCATCTGGTATATGCTAATCTATGCTAATCCTAACTTATCAGTCTTTTCAACTTTATATAGGATTTTAAGTTTTAAAAGCAGATTCCATCTCTTTTTCTCCAACTTTATGAATTTTGCTGATTCGTAATTAAAACGGAATGATCTATCATCATAGACTTGCTAATTTAATCATCTAGTTTTCAATTCGATGGAAATTAAATTTTCTATTTCGACCGTATCTTGTTGTTTTTGTGAACTAAAAGGAGTCGGGATCGTAAAAATAAGAAACTTTTTGCATAAAAAGTTTAATTTCTAATCCTGTCAAAACAACATTTAATTTAACTCATGTTGCAATATAAAATCTAATTTAAGAATTGATAATATAAAAATCGATTCACTATTCGACTGGTCCGGCGAAATAACAGAGGTGAAAACACCCATCTAATAAAGATATCCCATTGTACTATATCAGGAGATTGCTTAAGTCACATTCTGGCTAAGAATAACAAAGCGAATATGAGGCAGATTCGGCAATAAATATGAACGTACATACCGAATAGCATCATAAGCAGTAAACCAAAATCTCTCTGGCGTTTAATAATTAATAAAAGCCTAGAGTGTGTGTGTGTGTACATGAGACAGAATGGCATCAGTAAAGGGAAACCTGTAGTCCATTCCTAGAAGATGACAAGATATAATGCCGAAGGTAGGCTATATACGCGGTTTCTTTTCGTTTTGAGTACCTAACCAGCAGCTGTCTTGAGAGCAAAGCTGCCTGCTGCTACACGTACATATTTATTTAATATTCTCTGATTTCTGCTTTCGTCTAATGGCCTATAGTCTCCAGAGTGAGACACCGCAGGGAAGCAATGCCGTACTGTTTACTATATAGATACAGGTATCTCTAAGTCACATAAAGTCCATTTCGTATACTCTCTTCCCCCGATAGACAGCTAGCTTACATCGATACACATTTACTTAGATAATCAACATTAAATTGGGAAACCAAAGGAATGTGATTTCTATACTATTTCCATAACAAACAGGAAATGGAATAAATCAATCAATTATTTTGAAGAGCGAAAAATCGTATATAATCAAGGGTAAATAACTAGTTATCATTAAATAAAATTATTACTATCCCATATCTCAGTCGGTAGTAGTAGTTATTTCTTGGTAGGAAATAACTGGAGTCAAATATATTTTTATTTGAGGGTAATATGTTAATTACTTTTCAACAAAGTGTGAGAACACAATATTCACTTTTTTTTTCCGACAAATGTTTTGTCGAAAATATATACACGTTTTGCTTTATTGTGCAAATTTGTACATTGAAAAGCATGCTTACTAATTTTAAAAAAATCGGTAACTTAAACGTGTAAGATACGCAGCTTCCGATTATTTAGAGAGTGTAATAATTAATATGCAATTTAAGACAATGGATAGAACAGAAATAAGTTAATCACTCTATTCAGTCAGATCTGGTTTCAAAAGCTTGAATAGTCTGCGAATAAGCCAAAAAAACAGAAAGGAAAGAAGGACCTAAAACTAACACGTTTGAAACTCGACGAGCGCATTCATCTTAAACACTGAAAAAAAAAAAAAAAGCCAATGAACCAAAACAAATAAGCGATAAATTAATTGCAAACGTTACCATGGGAGATGGTAGCATCTAATGGAACCTGAGTAATTCTCTCGATATCAACAATGCTCTTTGGTTGACATGTGTTTGAATCCCGTTTAATAATTCGAACCCAAATTTGAACAGCGAGTTAATTCCAAGCTTTGGAATTAGGATAGTTTGGCAACAGAAAATTAGCATTTAAGGGAAGGAAGTAAAGCAACTTCAAAATGATTGGAAGTTGCAAGAGAGTAAAAAAGAAAGCAAATAATTTTGGCAAAAGGATGCCAAAAGAGATTTTTAGCCAAAGGAAATGAAAAGTTAGGATTCTAATGTTCTTTGGCATATCACAGGGAACGTATGCAAAAATATCACGTTTGAGATGAAAACAGTCATATGAAATTTGGGAAAATTCAGATTTGGTAGTGATGGAAGAAGCTGAAAATTTTCAGTTCATATTCCGTTATTGCAGATTAGCGATGAAACATTAGGGATAAAATGAGATGAGACAACACATATAAAAGAAGTGGATTTAGCATATCACTTTTGCATTTTTCCTGCGTATGTAGATATGTAAAAAAAGGAAAAATCTCCTATATACGAAGGGAAATCGGTTGAGAACTTCAGCCATTTCATTTGCAATCGTGACCTGGTATTCCCCACTATACCCACTTGGTCTCTTTCTAGGCATATCTGGCAGAATAGTGGCAAGAAAATGAATTGCTATCTGGATATATATCCTAAAACTTTTCGCATATCACCTAGAACTGGGCCTGTGGAATATGTTTGAAATCCTCAAATATAGAAGCAATGTTGGGTTCCTCATGATCTCAGCATAATTCCAGAAATATTATTCATATTGCATACTGGAAGAAATGGTGAAATAGTAGAACTTGTCTTTGCTGAGCAAAGACAAATCTGGTGTGTGGCCACTTCAATAAGCAAAATGATGGAATTACACCGAACAATGAAGTTCTTTGACCATGTCTACTTATACAGGAGAAAAGCTTCTTAGAAACGTGACTGCGGTCTATCCATATACCACCACTTAATGTCTCAGTACCACATTCCTCTATGGAGTATGGATGCCCCAACTCAAACCCTGTTTTAGTTAGTTCATTCCAGATTGCAGTATACAGAAGACAAAGATTATATATTTAGAAATATCAGATGGATGCTGCTTTAAAAGATGATAATAAAACGAATGAATGAAGAGAACCATAAATTTATCGTTTATAACATTAAGATATCTTGGTGCATAGTCGGCTACAACAACCGTTATCTGGAAACTATATAGTAGTATATAGTAGTAATAAAAGAGATACCCTGTAGAAACTATAATTCTACATTCAGAAGAACTTATCCACTGCGACTTAACTTGCAATTTTCTACCATTCAAGAGTAGAACCTAATGGACTCAATTAAAATTATCCCGCCTGGTTCGCCGAGTGTCCACTGTTCAACCAACAGGTTGAGTGGGCATGGATGTTCGTGATTGTTTACAGGTGTGAGACCACCCTACCCGCTTACTGGAGCGGCTTGAAAAAGTTTCATGTTTGGTTTCTAGAGTAGGGCTTCCGGACCATGTAAAAACCAATAAAAATACTGAACGAATATTTAAAATTAATAAAAATTTGGGAAAAAATCCTTTGCTCACGCACAATACGAATTTAATATAGGTTTGTATGTTAATACCTTTGTATGTTAATAAAATCAGCTTCAATAAAGAAGGCCGTTAAAGCCTTGGATACATAAAAAATGCCCCCAATTGTGCTGTTTTCAATTGAATCCAGCGGGGATGTGCTCAACGATTATTTGGGTTGTTTCCACTGTACAATGGTCTGATAGAAGCGAAGCCAAGCTATTGATTGATATTGGTTTTATTTGTTATTTCTTGCAATACTGATAGAACTACTTCCTTAGATGTTTTTCCTACATAAGAGAGGATGACAGAACGGTAATTCTAAGGAAACTGCAATGCGTCCCGGATTTGAAAATTAATATTAATATTATGTCAGCTATTTTCCACCACGATGGAAGGTAACAGAGTTTCGACATTGCGTTGATGATGATGATGGCCTGGTACCACCATGTTGGAAGACACTTGATGCTTTTTAGACCGGTGCTTTCTGGTTCTTGAATTTTTTGATATCATAACTTTGGCAAGGAAAGGCTGGAAGTAAAACTTTTTATTGGGTTTAACTGGTGGCAGGGGACTCCACATGTGTGATGCGTTTTGAAGAATTTCCTTAACTACGGATCTTGTAGCAAAGACTGGATCTTTTTTTTTTCCTTGTTGAATACTGTAATCTTCGAGAGCACAGCGAACCAGGCTTGTGACTCTGTTTAGTATTCAACGAACTTGGGAGAGAAGAGCTTTCTGGTAACGATGTATAGCTTTTCATGAATGAGATCTATTATTTCTTACAGAAGCTAGTTGGAGATTGCTGGTTCAACAGTAACAGATGTCAGAGCTGATATTATTAGTTGTATTCCAAAATCATTAGTGCAACATCTACTCTGTCCCCGAGTTTATGGTCAGTTTCAGAGACCAAATATTGGAGAATGGTTTCGAAAGCTTTCTCCCTGTTGATATTAGATGAACTATCAGGGGTCACAACGCTATGAGCCCCAACATATATGTGAGCCCCAACATATATGCATTTTAGCATATGCGTTATGGAAAATGGCGCTAAATAAATTATAGAAATTACCATCAGCAGTTGAGATGTTAATCTGTGTATGTGTGATTGTATCAAATCATGAAACGCCCGTCCAATGAATGACGTCACTCATACAAAGTGAACTCATCCACTCTTTAAAGGTGAAAGGCATGATTAATGAGTTACTACTCTGGAGGTCATTCATTCACTCAGTAGGCCATATGGAGCCCACTGAGTGAATGAATTTTAATTCATTCAAATGACTAAATTTATTCGTTCGGATGAATTAATACATATCCATAGCATTGTTAATTCCATTCAACAGCAAGTTAGAGTGATCTGTCGATGATCCGGTGAGGACGCAAAGGAAACACCCGGTTGGCTGGTGTTATTATTCAGGATTTAGAGAACTGTAAGACCTAGAAAGTGGGATATTTCGGTCTATAAGAGTTCTCGTATGGACCGAAATTCTCTTCTTAACAATAATGGAGTTTACGTTTAAAATTTCAGACTTAGTTTGCCTTCGCCAGTCATCATGGGTCATACAAAATGCTCAGGATTTTTTCTTTTTAAATTCCATTGTGTATGTTATATGAAGTCTACACAGCCGCTTCTCATGGTGATAATGCAGTATTTTTTGAACATGTTTCTAATTTAGTAGCATTGCCATTGATCCACGGAAACCAAAAAGAAAAATAATAATAAAATAGAAATAGAAATTTCATCATAATTATTATTAGCAGTATTAGTAGCAGCAGCAATAATAATATCGATCGAATATTGACACACATACCGAGGAGAAAAGATTCGAAGTATCACACTTTCAACACCATATCGATAAATCATATTTATTGATAAATCGTATGTCCATTTTTCTTGCGAAATCTCATAATTTTCATTCCTCAAACAACAAAACAGTAAAGAAAAAAATTGGAATTAACAGGCATAATGTTATCGCTTCGTAATTTCAAACAACCCAAACCAACCTCTCCACTATACCAATAATGACTTGTTAAGCGGAATTCAACCAATATGTGTTATTCGCCTCAATCTGTGATGTTTCGTTTCATTTTTATATTGGTTGTATCGGATCGCTTCATAATTTTATAAATGTGGTATAAAACTATCTGAAATCACTGCAATAATATATTAATCAATTTTACTTCAATTTATAAATAACAGTATTTTGTAACTTAGATTAGATCTTTATTTTTATTATATTATAATGAATATTTACTTGGTTACAGAGAATGATTTACTCTGTGTATATATTTAGTTGGGCGCGGGAAAAGAGAACTCAGGGAATTTTAAAAATTCTGTGTGATCTGTTTCCGAAAACCAAAACAAGGCTTTGTTAATGTGCACTGAATAAATAAAAAATTCTATGATTTAATATATATAAAATGAGTGTAATCATTCTGAACATTGATCAATTCAGGTCTGCGTGTTCTGATGTAATGTGAAGTTAAGATGTAAGTTTCCCCAGACTGGAATTGAAATGTAGTTAGAGAGAGAGAGAGAGAGAGAGAGAGAGAGAGAGAGAGGAAGCATGGAAACAAATTGACAGAGTAAACTATTGAATACAATTTTTCTACAACTAATGTAGTTTAAATGATATATAAAGATGTATTTTGGTATGCATTACGACAGTAGATATTACATTTGTAGTAACACAATTATTCAGCATAAAATGAGTAAGAAAACGGGCATAAAGTAGTAGAGCTCTCACTCTTAGGCTTGCGATTACGTCATGCTCTTTCTCGAAACAAAGTTTATAAGAATAAGAAGAATATGACAACCTTCTATCTGTCGATAATGACTCATTCATAGCTGGGTTTATTTAATAGGTCTCATCATGAGCTGAGAAATAATTCCCTCTAGTCTGTAGTCTCAAAATGAGTGCATGAAAAACTACGAATCACAGATAACTAAATCAAATGCCATTGTTTGATAGCCTCTGTCAAATAAGATGTAAGATCTCTATAATATTCTGTGAGTTGTAGTTTTCGGAAATTTCTTATAGAACGAACAAGCTGTTCGTGAAATTGTTCTTTTTTTTTATCAAAGGATACATTCTTCTGAAAATACACCAGTTCGAACTTCTTTTTTAGATTAGATCTTTTGTAATAATTTCTGGTATACATGCATCTCTAGGAGTGCAACAATCCTTTTGTTGGATATCAATATCATTAAAAGAATGTCTTAAGGCAGAAATTTCTGCAAAATAATTTTCTCTTTTTTTTTTCTTATTTCGGTTATGTTAAGAATACGTTTTTGGTACAGTTCTTAAATAATTTTTCTACATGTAATCATTCCTTCTAATTGTGAGGTGATATCGGCAAAAGCATGGGGAGAACCTTCTGGAAATATATCACGATTCAAGTCAAGTTAGCAGCAAATAAATTGCGTGATTGTGATGTGCAGTAAGTACAATGTTGTCAAACTAAATTTAAGCGTCATTCTTCCGAAATAAAAGTACTACTCTTCCGCTACTGACTTTCTCTCTCTCTCTCTCTCTCTCTCTCTCTCTCTCTCTCTTTTAATTACCCTCGACATAAGTCATGTCACGTCGTCATAAAATCTACTGTGTGTGTGTGTGTGTGTGTGTGTGTGTGTTACAACGCACGTCACTTGAACCAAAGTTAAGGTTGTGTCTGTATGTTAGAACCTATGTGGACCACTTCTCCTAAACACATCGGCTTCAGATATATTACACACCACCGACTTATAATATATTACTCTTCAAATATTGTTAACTGCCTTCGTTATTTCGTTTTCCAAAGAACTTCCTTATTTCTATTAGGATGATCTAATTTCTTTCAAGCATATTTCGATATGCTTTAAAAGAGCCTAACTAAAAGAGAGACAGTAACTCCCGTTTGAAAATTGAGTATAAAACTGCAGTATTGTTTACTAATTTAATAATTTTACCTTTTTCTTCTTAGTTCGGTTAGGTTACGAATACGTTTTTGGCACAGTTCTTAACGAGTTGATCGTCTTAGTTTTCTACATGTAATCTGTAATCATTCCTTTGAATTTTGAGGTATTATCGGCAAAAGTATGGGGAGAACCTTCTGGAAAAATTCCCCCCTCCTCAAACACGCACTTTGTATTCATTTAATGGTTTCAGCTAGTTATCAGCACTGTTATATCCATTCCACTTTGAAAGCAAATCGTACATATTACATATAATGTTGTTATTTCCACAATTCAGCATAAGATTTTTTTATGTGCATCTCACCCACGAGAGGATGAATAGGAGTAAATAAGTACTACTATTTTCCCCCCAAATATACTACTTGTGTTTATTTATAGTTTATTTTTTATTTGTATTTCATTAGTTTCCCCGCAAATATAACTCACGAACGATTTTGTGTTCTTTGACTACCTTGTTATACACCATCAACCATACAAATAAATAAATAAACAGAGATTCGGAACACGAGTATTCTGAGTTTTTCATACTGATTATTGCAAACCACGTTTTACAAACCACCAAACGTATTGCAAACCACGTTCCCATGTTTTTTCTTAATTTTCCTCCCCTTTTCCGATCGAAAAAACGTTAATGCGATTCATCACTCCATATATCCGAAAGGTCGGCCTGTATCCGTCCACAAACTGCAAACCTTGTCTGAAGCTTTTCTTATATGTATGAATCGTTTTTATCCAGTGTTTAGCAAGTGTAGTGTGAGCAGACTGGTTTATACGAGACCAGTTTCTTGTAGAAATCGAGATGGAACAGATCGTAGCTTTCAAAATCAAATCTATTATCTCTGCTTTATAGTTTTCACATCGGAATGCCGAGATTTTTGTTCTACCCTTTCGTCCCATGATACTTTTATACGACGTGGGACATGATACGTCCAATGATACATGAGGTGGCACTTTTCATCTGTTGATAATCGACAGGTTATTTGGGATGAAACAATCTTTTTTTTTTCAATATGATGAGCTGTAAAGCTGTTGGCATTCTATGACGCGACATCCTGTTATAAACGTTATCTCCACTTCCTGTTGACCGTAATGATATATCTGTTTGCCTTATGCGGTGACAACGATATACGCATCAGTATGTATTATTTTTAAAGCGCACATTTAGCGTCGCAATACTTTATTTTGTATATGGATTTCACTCATTTTGCTGAATCAAGACTGAACATCTAGTCCGAAAGGTCGGCCTGTATCCTTCAAACTGCAAACCTTCTCTGAAGCTTTATTTATATGAATCCTGTCTAATCGATTCAATTTCAGTTCTTGTAAAATTTTCTATTTGTTTTAGAGACATGAAATGTTTTAGAGACATAAAGAAGGTTTTGGTTCAGTATGTAAGATAAAGAATCTGATCATGTGCACAATATGTATTTCTTTATTGTATATCTAAAGGAACTTATCCATAATAATTTACCTGACTTTTTTAACTGAATGATTTCACGTGTGATTCACTTGTAAAAAAAAAAGTCAGGTTTACCTGAATTTTTTCAAGTGACCCACACGTGAAACGCTTAACCAAACCTTGAAGAAAGATCAGATTTAATCTCATATACCTTCTCATGACACAAAAGTCCTAATAAAACAGCGGAAATCTAGAGAGATTCGTGTGATAACAGGGTGACGTGCGATCATCACCTGTCCTTCAGAGATGGTAGCGAGTACACATTATGATAGATTGATCGAGGTCGTATTGTCGGACAATGGGCGGAGGCGAAGTATAATGGCAGTTCTGGTTTTATCTACATTAAGTTTTGCTAGACAGTGAGTAATGTTATTAGGTCAACGTCGGGCAAATGGTTGAGGTGTGTGTGTGTGCGTGCGGTACGCGCGCATTTTCCATGCAAGGGATGGTTCCATATTCATTTTTTTATTCAATATTCAATAATACAGAATACAGAATAAATTATGCTTTATTTTTAAGTTAAAGCTGCAAAAGTTGTATCATTCTTCATTTTACTTTTACGATGGTACTGCTTTTAATATAAAAAGAACAAAAAAAAGTTCAATTAGGTTATCCAGTGCAGCAGTTTCTTATCTGCAATCATGGAAAAACTGATAATTGAACTTTTCAATTTGAATTCAATTTCATGAACTTTTCATAATGCAATCTCCCCAGTTAGCGTGCGAGTGAAAGGCACAAGTGAGAAATAGAAAGAAAGAGAGAAATTTGTTAGGGGGGGGGGGCCTTTTATCTGCAAGTCAGATAATAACACTTAGAATATGTTTCAGTTACTAATAGTAATATCCCTTTTTTTCTAACAAAAAAATTAAAACAAAAGTTAGCAAACAAAATAATCTGAGTAGTATAAAATTGAATTTATGGGTGAAATCGATTGAAAATTAATGAATCATTGAAAGTGATGATTTCATCCTTAGAGTTGAATATTTCGTGATGGTATGCACACACACACACACACTCACACACGGCTCAGACCGATGTATAGTGGAAAAGCACTGTCATGATGAGCTAAAGAAAATTGTCACCTCTACAGTTGCATACTCTCGACTCCCATCTGCCATTATACCTACATTATACAGAACAATCCGGCTGTGTGAAAAAGTCCCGAAATAGGTTTGACAGTGTTATTGATTAGCAGCGGCCCAACATATGTTTTCACCATAACAGTTTCCTTGAATATCCTGTGAAATATATATTTGAATTCTAGAGATATGTATAAGAAAGTGGGAGCAGTTGCTCAAATTAGTCGAACACGTAGATGTTATGTGAGTATATTGTGCAAGACCGTGCCGTCATATTATGCTCATTAGATGCATAACTTTTAACGGGGAATAATCACAATTATCAATTTTATGATTTGAAGTTGTGTCAATGCCGCTTGTTATTTTGTAATATTTTGATTGGCAGCGGGTTCTTATTCGAGAATTTGATGTAGCTATTTTCGATAGATTTTCTGACGTATTTTCATATTAAAAAAGAAAACTTGTTTCTTCAGTAGTGGCTATTTCTAATATGCCAAAGAAACTAAAACGTATATTGTATCATGCTTGCAAAAACTCTCTCTCTTGATTTTCCGAGAGAACAAAGAAACCTGCTATCTGTGCTTGAAATCAGATGATTCATATTACTCGAAAAACCTTATAATTTATCTTTTTATAGATAGGTTTCAAAAGAATTGACTTTTCTTAACAAAGGGGAAGTCATTTCGATCCGCTTTAAGAATTCGTGTATGAGTAGGGGGAGCTTGATTTTTTTTTCACTACTAAAAGTTTTTGTTACATTTATTTTATACTATATTTTATTTAACATTAAATGAGGTGTTGTGAATATTTGGTTCCATTTTTACACCGACTAAAGGTGTGGAATTAAAGGTGTGTGAGTGCAGTGATCAGCAAATGAAACGACTTGAGAGAAAGATTAATGGCATTTCGTTACATGATGTTCTGGTAGTATTCGATCCGAGTGTTTAGCACGGTGTCTGTGTTACCATTACTTCAATTAGAGCCTAAGGAGCTCATCAACCGTGGACTAATCAGGAGACGCCTTGGGGAGGTTACGGAAATGGCCCAACGCACGTCGCATACAGAGTTGTACTTTTGATTTAGGACTGGCAAAAGTCAGAATTACGGAATTAATAAACCAAGCACTCAACCGACTTGATTCTTGTTTGTTTGGTTTTTTTCGAATATTCCTTATAGTAAATTGAAGAATTTGGATATAGGAGAGAGAGAATGTTCATAATAATGGGATCTATTATTTAGTTTCCCGCTCTAGTTATATTTCTTCATTCGATGAGAAAAGAATTTCAGATGAATTTTTCATTCTATGCTTTTCTCATCGAATCAAGAAACATAACTAGAGCGGGAAACTAAATTCGTGTTAATTTAAGGAATGCAGAGAAATCGGTCAATTTCTATGAACATTTAAACTACGAAGAGGGATCTATGTATATACTGAATATGTTAACTTATTTAATAGATATTGGTTGTTAATCGTGATAACCTGTTTAATTTGTATTTAAGACAAGTTTCTGAAATTCAGATAATCAGATCATCCAAGTCTAGAATAAGCTGCAGGTTACAAGTTTGGGAGCATAATTAATATTAAGTTATGGTAATTCTATATTTCGAAGGTATTACTGTTAGTAGTAGCAGTTTAAGCGAATATTCCTACAATTTACTCTGTTTTGGCTACGAAAATTCACATGTGTTATTGTTAATTTCTGGAGTTTCTATTGTTTCCTGGTTTCGATGTTGAATAAGTTAATTCTACGAAGACAATGCAGTTTTATTTCTTGTATTAAAACTTAAATTCAAAATTTTGAGAAAAACTAAAAATATACATACAGTGCTCACCTACAATTAAACAAAAATAAAAATAAAAACAAAAACAAAAATCATTAATGTGAAGAGAAAATCTAATTTGGTATCTCAAATAGAAGTAATGAGAGTAAGAAATGCGGTAACGGTTTTAAGTTTTATTTTCTGATATATTTTATTTAATTTCTCATAGTTCTAGGTTATTATACACTGGACATGCTTCCTCAAAGTGTTAGTATTCTGTTTCATTTCACAATCATGATTACCGTTTACAAGTTTCATCACTTCGTGCTCAACTATAATTACTCAGCTATAATAAAATAATGCGATCCTTTATGATCAAAAAGTGAAATTAAATACATAACTGATGGGTTGCTTATCCTTTCTAATATTCTTCAAGGCAACAATTTTGTTTTTAGAAGCGTGATTAGATTTATAGATCCACAAACGAATTAGCAACCTACAGATTTCTGAATGGTAGTTAATAAGGGAACCACCAAATAACATTATATTGAAAAAAACTTTGTTATGTAATAAGTTAATTTGATATTTATTTAAGAACACTGCGAGGTAATGCAGCGTTGTGTAATGCAGTGAATATCTTGCAACGATGTTGTTGTTGAATTGCTAAAATATTTTATAATTATATTTTTATAACTTTGCCACAAAAAATCCTGTCGTGATATGTGCTGATTTGTGGATTGTTATTGAATATTTCCGAAATGATGCCGATTCTGAATTCCATCATTACGTTTATTTTCGTAATAATGAAGTTCAATCTGGTTTTGTCAATCAGTGTTTTGCAATCGACATAAACACAAACACTTTCATAAGCGACAGCGATAGCATCATAGCGTCAGATTCATGCGATCTGAAAGCAAATTGAATATTCTGGCTGCCCTGGTTGTCTGAGTGGATATCGTCTTCTTTTCCAACAACCAACATGTTGTGAGTTCAGATTCTCCTGTGCCATGAATTATGCAAATATCTTATTAGGAAACAAACGTTTTTAGTCGCTAAGATGGAGACTATCGAACTGCTTATTAGAGTCCAATCGGCTTGAAACTGTTTCGTTTAACTTCCAGAGTAAGGTTCCTTGATTATCCAACTCCCTTATCTCGCTCATGAAAGGCTGTAAACTTTTGTACCAGTTGTCTTTGTGCAAAACAATGCACAGACACAATGTTTGTTACACACAGGTTTTGTTCAGTTGTTCTTTAAGTTATTTTATTAATATTATTAATATTAATAATACCAAGATGGCAATTCTACCATTATTTAAAATAAGCCCATCTTTATTATGTTCGTTTTAATCTTAAAGGAGACAATCCTTTTATATTTCACTACCAATAAGGTAGGTATCCGTGGCTGAGCGGCATCTCTGAGAATCGCTTGCCTTGCTTCGATTACGATGGGATATATTACTTGGCCAGTTTCAGGATGCAAAGTTCGCCGGTCTCAGATGAAGACAGGAGGAGGGATTTTCCTTCCCAGGAAATCGAGATTTTCTTCTCTCAAACTGATAGATTATAGTCCCAGTCTACGATGAAAGAAATCTTTATAGTGGCTTTTCAGCTAATGGTGAGTTAGTCAGTCATATAGGAGGGTAGAAGTGTTTTCCCTACCCTGTAAAAAAATATTGAATGCATACCTTTAGTAAAAGGTATGCATTCAATATTTGTTTACTTGCTTCGGCCGTAATTACAACCAAATGAAATCTCCAGAGCAAGCATACTGGTCTGTTAACATCTATATTTCAGTTATATCGGACTATTGCCATGGGACTGATCACGAAGTCAAATGTGAAATAAATTTTTCAGCACTTTGATGGTACTAACAAGATTAAAACTAACAGAGAGAAGAAAACAATTTAACTGATAGATAATACATTAGCTTTGTCATGCAGATTGATATTGATTTCTCACGTTGCTACACTAATGAACATTTCCATTGGAGTTGATTTTATGATTGCACGCTCACTTCATTTGTCGATCTAATTGGAAACGTATATAGAATTTCCACTCCACATCCTTCTGGTTGTTTGTTAGTTGGATGACATGGATTTCTGTGAACGTCTATAGTGGAAACCTGAAGTGTTCACCTTCTGGGTGAGACCACTACCCTGATTATTGTTGGGTAAAATTTAGAAGTTAGTAATGGATCATCTAACCAATAGCTAAGTTTGGAACATTCTATAGGTTTGAAAATTTTCATGAATTTCTCTTAAAATAACTCTCAGTCTCGCTACATAGTGAAGGGAGTCGGTACACCTGTCAAAGAGCCTAAGAGTTCTTATTGACTTTAAGGAGCTATTTCAGTTTACCGTTGTGTCTCAGAATTGCTTTAACACTTTCATTGCCAAGCTGAAAATTGGAATTTCGTGCGGCAGCCATATTTTTTTTCATTTAGTTGGCGATGTTCACGCGATAACGCGTGATCGGCCGTTTGGTGGGGCTCGCATCGCGTGATATCGTTCATTGCCAAGTTGAAAATTGGAATTTCGTGTGGTGGCCAACTTTTTTTTTTATTTTTTTATTTAGTTAACGACGTCCACGCGATAACACGTGATCGACCGTTTGGTGAGAGCTCGCGTCGCGCGATATCGCGTGTTTGGCAATGAACATGTTAAACACTGAATTCTTTAATGTATCGTGAACGACAGTATATAGAACGTTCTATGAAGATAGAACGTTCCATGAAGAAGGCTTTTAGCAGGTGCAGTATATCCATTATTTCGCAAGAATTATATTCAGCTGCTGGAATTTTGGCAACGATAACAATGCGAGTCGCTGATTTCATCGGTAATCCTCCTCTGTCATGATGCTCAATTCACCCGCGACAATGTCAACAACACGCGCATACACATGTATAAATCTCTTTTGACTATAATAGTAATTTTTAAAAATACTTCTTTTCAGCGTATGGTATTATGCACAATCAGTCCTTGAATTTTTTAAGATTCATTCTACCGATGATATATATGCTTTATCTACAATTTCTGCAAGACGAAACTAATTATTGTTAGTTGTTCCCTTTTCCTTGAAGTTAAACTGAATCTTCAAAGGAAAGTTGTAAATTCTTAAATTAAAGTTTTACCAGTCTAGGGTCAGAAGAATCTTTATAAGGAATTTTCAGCTGCAATGTAAAACCTATCCAGTACCTGTCTAAGGTACCCAAGTAACACAACTAATGTTGGGATTAACAAACTTTTGGTTGGGTTTACAAATGGAGCAGGATCACCCTAACCAATAATATTCGTCTTACTTGAGAACAGTGCAATTACTTTTCAACATCTTTCACAAAGTATATTTGGACTTATATAACTGAATAGAACTAGCCATTTCAGAAATTTTAACTTGTCTTCTTTTAGATTCGTTAAAATAAACTCATTTCCACAAGTAATTTATAAATCTTAAAGAATTTCCTCTTGGTTATCTACTTTTGACTATTCTGATTCTACGTCCTCTGAATGTGACTTGAGTAGCCTTTGCCATGATGCTCTCTCAAGGATGCGATTGATGTCTTTTGTAATCGCTTTCATTGCATATCCCGATGGAAACTTGGGATGCAAAACTTGCTGGTGGATAATATAACGCCAAGATGCAAAGTCGGGAAAACGTTATCACGTCGTCGTCTTCCTATCCAAGCTTTGGCCACGTGGCCTGTTCCAGGCGCAGTCCATCTTCTTCCTCTTCTTCTTGGTCGTCCCCTATTCCTTGTTCCTTTAGGATTATATGTTAAGATCTTTTTGGTAGCCTTTCTTTCTGCATTCTTGCTATATGGTCTAGCCAGGTTTTCTATATTTGATCACTGAGTTTGTTATGGGATTTATTTTGAGATTTTTAATTATTTCGTTATTTTTTTTTATCTAATAGAGTAAGTTTTTCTGTTTTCTAATAGGTAAGTTTTTCTGTTTTCCTAAGGAATTTCATTTCTTCTGCCTGAATTCTCTGCATGTCTCTTTCTCCAAAGGTTTAGATCTCACGTCCATATAATAGTGTAGGTTTGGCTATTGTTTTGTAGATCGGAGTCTTGAGTGTTTCTGTACGGTATCACTCCTGCAGTAACTAAGGAATCCATACTGATGCGCATCACAATTCTCCAGTTGTTTAATTACAGTACTTTCACATTATATAAGTCGACAATTCTCTGTCGACCTACATTCTCGAAGCCAGTTGTCACATTAGTAATAGCACTGAAGATTGCTTTATTTTATTAACCAGTTCATTATTTTCTTATAAAAGTTACTTTTTTTCCTAGCATAATTCCGTTTTAAGCTGAGGGAAGCCTTGATCTAATTCTTTTAGAAAATTTTAGTTAACATGATTAAAGTTTTCTTTGATTCTGTGACCCCGTTGTTTTCTACGATGTCCTTTGGTTGGAAATATCTGAGTTTGAATCCCTTCTAGGACGCAGAGAATTTTTATCAGGGCACTTCATCCGAAAGTGAGTTAGCAGGATTTTTCATCCCGAAAAATAGCAAGTGTTAGTATTCACATAAAACGAAACAGAATTCAAATATCTGAGTAAATTTTCTTATGGAGTAGTAAGCATATCAGCTATCCAATCAACAGGCTGCGGGTTCAAATCCCGTTTTGGGCATGGATATTTGTTATTGTATTTAGTTGGAAGATGAATTTCATCCCACTGCCCTGTTTATTGAAAGTCTGAAGTGGCCTTAAAATTTCCTTGTTCGGTTTCTAGAGCTGGTTTTCCGGACAATGTAAAAATAAGTAAAAATACAAAAAATACTACATATATACTACATATATAAATCCATAAAAATGAAAACAATCCTTAGCCAACCTACCGTTATTTGTAAACCTACCGCAAATGCGCCGTAGGTTTACAAATAAAACTTCGTGGGTGGGGGCCACATAAGAAAATAATAAAAGCAATCCAATTTTCCTCTTGCATGCTGATGTTATCTTTGTATACAAATGAAAGGTTACGTTTCATTCATTGAAAGGTAACCCTCAAATCATCAACATATTGAGATACAGCAAATGCAGTAATATATGCAACAGAGAAGACGAGTCGAGATATAAACAAAATAAATCCAATATTGTACACATTGTCTGTCTTTCACTTCTATTTCCTAAACATATTTCTTTTGTAGCACATTACTTTAGAAGACTCTTTCTAAAGTAATATATCAGAAAACTAATTCTCAAAAAATTTTCTGCATTATGAAAATCGTTCAGTTTCATTTATATTAAGTATTTAAATAATCCTTCAAGTCTTGATATCCGAAACAACGTGCTCTTATCGAGAGAGGGCCCACTCTTCCTCTTCTTGCAGATCGTCTCTCTTCAGTCAAGAACGTGTTCGGCTGAGTGCCGTTAATCCTGCTAATTAGGTGTGGGTTGAAACGTGATCAGCATTAATAGCATGTGAAACTCGGTAACCCATAAGTGTTCTTTTACTTTTCATGAACTCTCCACAAGGACTTGCATCTGTATTGTCCTGCAGTGGTATTCTTCGCACACAGTTCTAGGCCGCCACCAGCACATCGATTGCGGAGCAATGATTACGTCTCAGTTCGAGCAAAAGAGGTGTCTCTCGGTGAATACGGTCCATTTATTACAGCACGTTATGTGAGATGAATAACAGCACAAGTACCGCAATCATAATGTCATTCCTATCGACCTGGGCATGGTAGAAACGAAGTGTTCTAATCGCCAGACATTATTAGATACATGCGACTGTACCTTACCACGCTAACAAAGAAGTTCATCTTTTTTACGTTTAAATAACGTTTGATCATGGAACTGTCGTTTCCGAGTTTGAAAGAAAACATAGAAAAAATAAGGCATGAGGGTTACTAGTGACGAC
Source organism: Typopeltis vanoorti (assembly GCF_054136105.1). Lineage (NCBI taxonomy): Eukaryota > Metazoa > Arthropoda > Arachnida > Uropygi > Thelyphonidae > Typopeltis > Typopeltis vanoorti. The sequence continues at coordinate 111,530,830 of NC_143561.1, forward strand.
TTTGTTCGTCTCACCTGCAACGTGTAATTTGGAAAAGCAGTTTTTTGAACGGAACGCGAAGATATTTAACTTCACCTTCGTTTCTCTCCATAAGGTAAATCGAGCTGCATCTTCCATTCGAACAACACCTGTAATGCTAATGCCTGTCATTTGGTGACCGAAATGTAAAGAGAGAGAGATAGAGACCATTTTCTACAGAGAAAACATTCCTCTAGCTTTTCAGATATTCAAAGTTAAGTATTAAAGATTATTGAACTAATGCACCGATATCTAATTCAACAAATATATTTGAAAATAATATTATATTGTATATATGGAGGTGAGAAACAACATGATTGAATTTTAAGATAACAGTAATATGAAAAAATAATTATGCTCTGAAAGAACATATTATTTTTAACATAACCAGCATGAGACAATTCGAGGTTCGGAAATTACGATGAAGATGCGAACAATCATTTGTGCTTATATGACAATTTTATTTCTTTAATGAACCGAAACACTTTTGTAAACTGATCTTGTTGTGAATTTTTTTAAGTATTTACTCTAATGATAGATAATTATTTAAATATTCGGTGATGTTCAGCTTTTATTATGTATACGAATGAAGATCGCATTGAAAATTTGAGATAACGGATATTTTATTGAAGCAATTAAATTTTACGTTCAATAAATTTATTTTAAAATCAACTTGGGTTAATCATTTATCTCAAATTAAACCTTTTTAGTGATTTTTATTGTTGCTTGTTAATTACCCTTTGGAATTCGTTCTTTATATAATTGAAAGTATTTTTTTTATTTGGATGTCGGTTCAGTTGCAGCTGTCTCGGTTTGACATTGATCATATCTGTATAGGAGTATACAGCATTTGCACTAAACTACATAATTTATCAGCTACGTCACATCCCATTTCTAAATAATTATCTGGAAATTGAGAGCGAATATACACTCGCCTTTGCTTATATCAGAAATCGTTACTATGTAAGAAGGTTGCGTGATTTATCTAATAGTCAAAGAAATCATTCGACAGATGTAATATAAGGATATAGTCGGATTGTGTGTGTGTGTGTGTGTGTGTGTGTGTGCCATGGAAACGCGGCGCCATATCGCTGTCACATGTCTGACCTCTGAGGATATTAACATGATAACTGAACCAACGACACGACTTCGTTTAGCTCATCACCATTTATTTTTCAATATTTATTATGTTAATCTAATTTTATATTTAATTTATCCTCCATACTAACTGTAGATTTTTCATATCTGTTATCTAACTTTTCAATAATGATAGAAAATCAGGATACGTAACAGTTCATTTGAAAACGTACTGGCAAATACTTTGTCAAAATATTCTTGATAATGCATTTGATAATCAAGAATATCAGACTCTAATTCGTGATTGTGAGCGATCGATCATTTACAGACTAATAATTGTAAAATACTTTGCGCTAACGCAGATTCACGTGAATCCGATGTAAATAAATATTACTGAGGGCGCAGGTTTCCTGATTAAATTTAGCGAATACTAAAAATGAAATTCTTATTGAAAAATAAGAATTACAATGAAACTTTAAACAAACTCACTGGAATGGGGAAAAAAAATCAATGAATGTAAGAAAATTTCATACACAAATCGGCCTAATTGACCATGTAGAATAGCGCTTTCGATTCTTTCGACTTCCATTCGTAAGTTGTGTGTTCCCATTTCAACTCGTGTCTGGATGTTTTTGAATACAGTATTTTCGAGTGACAGATGAATTTAATTTACTAGTGCGAGTCCACCATCATGATTATTGCAAGACCAAGTTGGCTTGGAAAAAGTTCCGTGTTTGGTCTTATAAATATAAATATAAATATAAATACAAATAAATATAAATACTATACATAAATACTATACATAAAGATTAATTAAACGTTTATTATGTAAAATGAATATAAAGAGTCAAAATTCAGGTAATTTAAAAAGCATTTTATTGTTGTTTTCCTCATATATGCATGGAAAACAACATTGGGAAAACAACCTCTTGTGAACATCCCCGCGTGTCTCTCTTTGAACCCCCCCCCCCCCCAATCATAAACGCGTTCCCTGTTCCCTGGTATAGTATAGTACGCCCATGGATACGAGACACTTCGAGATTTCTGCGCATGTCAAAAGAAGGAGAACCCATTCCGATAATAGGGTAATCAATCCGTATTGTGGGATGAGTTGTTTATTATTACACGTGGAAAAATTAACTTATTTTTTATGCTCATTGTAGTTTTTAAAGTGTTAACTATTTTGCTTGTACAACAGTTGGAAAATTTTACATATAAAGCACGTGATTTCGCGTGTTGGTGACCAATTCGTACATCGCCTTACTTCTTTCGTCCCTTCAACATGAATTGACTCTTCTTGGCAGTCTGCCAACGACAGCTTTCGTTTATGTGGTCGAACTATATCGTTATTAATATGCATGCCAAGTCTTTATTTTGCACTCAGTGCACAAAGAATTTCACGAAAGAAGTCCAGATGAGAAGAGAATCTTCAGTAACATCCAAACTCCTCCATCTTGTGACATCTGTCATTCGTTGATAACTAATTCTTTATAATTTTCAGCTCTTATGTAAGTTGCCCGAAACAACTTCACCAGTGCCTCAACAGTAATTTAAATTACCTGACTGATTGACTTTGAAATACAGTATGATTCGTTTCGAATTATTCATCTTTTAATGTTTTTCTAAATTAAACTCTAGTATATGCATTCGTTAAGTTTGTCACCTGACTTTCTGTAATTCCAGCAATACATAATTTCATTTAGACTGATGGCAAATTTAATTTTCCCAGATGCTTTCAATTTTTCCCCAACAGTCCCAACTAGTGACAGAAATATTTTCTGTTTCATGTTCTCTATTCCTGGTGTAAGATCTTTTCGGGAATGTCATATTATCTTGATGTGCTTCTCCATCGTTGTCGCTTGTAACACTTCCATGACGATAAGATTTCATCGCAGAAATCGATGGACCCACGTTGCTCCTTTCCACTTCCATTTCACAAAGTGTCGCAAGCAAAAATATGCCTGCACTTTAAGATCATTTTAAGATCATTCCTTTCAGCAATGAGTCAAGTTGCCACCTGTTTTACTCTAGGTATAGTCAGATTATGTTGCCAACTATATGCTAGTCGTTTCGATACTGTTTGTCGTTTCTCTGAGAAATATTAGAACTTCTCTGAGATATTTTTGATCTGCTATCATATATATACACTAAACAGCATACAGGATGGTTTTGATGTTGTGTCACTTCATTTACTCCAAAATGTAATATTTCTGTTACTGCATGTAGTTTAAAGAATAAAAAAAAAACTATATTTAAGTAAACATAACGCGTGTCTGAACTGGCTTTAAACATGTGGACAGATTTAAACCTGTTCCTTCTGCAAAGAAACATGTTCAAATCTGCTTCTAATGACTTACAACACTAATTTCATTCTCTCGAACGCATTTCGGCAGTGTTTTGAAATGGAATTAATGTCAGATTAGAGATCGTCTGGTAATAAGTGTTTACCAGAGATCTTGATGATTTAATTTGTCGAAGTCGATTTTATAAACATACCAGATGTGGAATGTTCATTTATAGTATGTTGCATGTGGCACCGTCCCTCAGTAGTGATGAAGGGTTTCGTTACATATGCAGAGATTTTTCCAGAATGTACAACATCAAAGTTGTTCGAAGACGGTACACAAAGTGTAATGTCTTCGAACAACTGTGTTCGATGAAGAAGAAGACAAGTGTTCAGTGTCTGCATAAAACATTTGTGTTGAGAGTTTACTTTGCCTTGTTACTTCAAAGTGAAATTTTTGCAGTCTAATTTTCTTCGTATTAGATTTACATTTTACTCTTATTAGAATAATTCTCTGTTCCTTTCGTTACAGATATTTTAGTATTAGAGCAATATGGAACACTAAAACACTCGTAATAATGGTAACAAAGCCTCAACGAATTTTGCCCTGTCCCATCCTATCCTAATATTGGGTTATAAAAATGATATATAACTTGACAGAGAGAATTCCATCTTAATGGAAACTTTTTTGCTGTTTCATGCTAGAATGTAGCCCACTGATGCAAAATTAAAATTGTATGAACATTTTATAACTCAAAAAATCAAATTAGTTTAATTCCATTTCATCTTAAAGTTACAAATATAGATTTGTTTTTCGTGTATATTTATTTTAAAATTACATGGGCGTACTTAGTTAGCGCCTTATTTTTCAACTTACGACAATAAAATTGGCATGTAAAAACTTTGATATGGATATAGTTTCAATCTTAGGAGGGGAGGGGATGCTCTCTCACGTACACACACACATACGTAGCATCTGTGTAATAAAGGCTGCAGATGGCGATTCTGCAGTAATATTTACGTCTATTTTTTGTTGAACAGAGAATTGTTCGACTTTGAGTAGAACGTGAGGTGAACGGTTCAGATGAATCTGCCTGTTATGTATAAGATGTGTGAATTATGATACCGTAGGCGGACTTGCATAAGTGAACCGAATGTAATATTTAAAAGGAGGGGAATTATTTTAAGAAAGTAATATTGCAGTGGATATAAAAAACCTGTGAAGAGAAATATCGCCTTCATTATAGACAGAATTATATATATCTGAACTAGCATAACTCGCACTGGAAGCCTATAACAGAACAACTGCGCATTTTTGCTCATAAATAAGTATGCCTCCTACTGGTCATATTTAAAATTGTCAATTATTCACGAAAAGTATTAAAATATTGTTACTGGAGATCCAAGAATAAACATTCGCTGTGAAACGAATGGTATTTTAAATGTTTAATTTATAGATCAATAAAATGGATGCATAATCATGTTCGGGATGGGAAAATATAGTGTAATCCAAATATATTAGTACAGCGATTTGTCGTAATTAACTTTGGTACCGCCTTACATTCGCATATAACTACACAAAGGATAAAAAGATATTTAAAACACAGGTAGTGTCGGAAACATCACAGGAAATAATTATGAAAGTGATCATTTAGCATTTTCTTGCTTTGTAAGGAAGTTGTGAAAGTATTGTTTTTAATATTCTGGAATTGGAATTTCTCGGCACTTTTCTCTTGTCACTTGTGAACAAACTTTAATGAATCGAAGATGTTTTGTTTTCTTTTAATACACTTCAAAGATATTAGTTTCTTGAATCTGTAAGGTTATTAATAGACCATCCACACACACGCACTATTAAAACGTCCAGGACATATTAATAGAAATTGTAATTACCTTAAGTTCAACTATTCTTAACGGAATGAAGTCAATATACTGCTGAATTTAAAAAAAATGGTGAATATCTTTATTTTACTGAAGCACATTTATTTCAGAAAGAAATGCCGTTCGACTTAGTACTCGTTAAGAAATCAAATTCCACGTGAAAATGCAATTTCGCGTAAGCTTCTGGCAGTTTCAAAAAGAACGAAAATTGCTCTGATAAAATGACTTCGATGAATTCTCACATCCACGACAGCATTCAGCAGACCTGGTTCGGATACAAAGAATATTAAAGTTCTCTTGAATGCGATTCATTTTGTAACTTAAATTCTACTTCAGTCCAAGATTTAATATCCTATTGTGGGGAAACTTACAACAGCTAAATACATACTATTATGTGAATTTTTGTACAAGCTAGCTCGAGTACTTATTCATGATTACTTTAATGGTTTTCTCACATCACGTTCAAAAACGTCAATGCCAATGGGCTACCTCAAATCATCAGTTATAGATATATACGATTATCAATATATTATCTATAGATAAAACTATTTCATTTATGTGATCTCTTTCATCAATAAATTCCACTCTTAAAAAGGGGAAAAAATTCATTATCTTTATCATTTGCTATCAGGCAAATGAGTAGTTTTGTGATGGTTGGATTTACAGCCAAAGAAGAAAGGCTATGAGATCAGTGTATTCTCTGGTCGGTTTGTCTTGTTTATTAAGACTGGCTGACTCACTGTCGGTATCTTAACAGTTATACTAATTAACTTGTTTATTTAATATAATATATTATGTTCAGAAATGTTAAAGAACTAATACTCCTGTTAGTAACTAATGTAATTAAAAAACGTATAAATTAATGAATAGTTTAGGTAGCAGTTATATCTAATGATTATTTTAGAACAGCGATACAAATGTGCCATACGTTTTCAACCTTTCGTTCTTTCTGAAACTGCCGGAAGCTTCATTTTCATGTGGAATGTGATTACTTAGAGAGTACTAAGGAGAGCTAGTCGAACGGCATTTCTTTCTGAAATAAATGTGCTTCAGTAAAATAAAGATGTTCACCATTTTTTAAAAGGTTTTCAATCTGAAAGAATCACTTATATAAATTAAAAATGAAGCTACATGATACGTTGTTAATTGCATTCACTGACTCCACAGATTGCCCAATGATTTATGTAACGTTATCTTAATATCCCCAGCATGATGACTTTTAAAGAAATTATATCTGATAGCCTAAAATAGCTTCAGTCATCACGGATTACCTAACTGTCGTGTATCGGGATTATAAGTGTTTTATCATTTCTAAACTAAATGCAAAGTTAAGTAACCTAAGTTTATCTTAGTTTAGTTAGAAAATATTCTGTAACAGTCCCCACTCCTGTGAAGACATCTCAAGAATTCTTTTCTTCTTCTTTTAACTTGTTTCAGGCAGATAAGTTCCATATGATGTATGCCAAAAGATTTGTACAAAAGCAAAGGAATATCATCGATTTAAGGGCGTTAAAGAGTTTTGATGAATAAAACTTGCCACGAGTTAATGCTGTCCTTTTATTGAAAAAAGCCAGAAATGCCTATCGTTACAAGCCAATATTGTGACAAAGTCGTTGTATGGCACAGTAGGAATGTTGGTTTCGGTTAAGTGGAAACGTTTGCGCTTTTGCATTCACATGCCAAGCATGTGAACTAAACAACGGTAGACCCATTAGAACAGAGCAAGGCATCATCATTGACAGTGATTACAAGTACGTCATTTTGACACTAGTGTAGTGTTTAGCAGAACTAATAGTCCTGTTAAAGAAGCAGAACAAACTCGATCTTCGGATGAATCTCAACTTGTCTTAAGATTCAAGTTAATACGTTTTCCTTTTTCTCCAATAGATTTTTACCTCTCAAAAGTATAAGGAAAATCTAAAATCCTATTTATAAGGAATTCAGTGTTTATTGAGTAGTTGTTATTAGTTACTAAAAGCTATTCGTTAAACGTTTATAAATGCATGTTTATTTAGTTGATTAAGCACTGTCAATTTCTGTGTGATTACTGTTAATCAGATTGGGGGGGGGGAAGAGAAAATAAAACAAACAAACAAAAAAAAATCTCTGAATATTCTTATAATCACAGTCGGTACCCTCTACGTTACACATTTGTACTCTAAATACCAATGTAAATTATATCTGCGGGTTAATAATAAATTATCGTACTCGTGTTAGCTGAATTCTGTATTACTCCACTTCACTTAAGATGTGTCTGTTTAATTTTATAGGTATTGTTTCTGAGAAAATTCCCATATTACTCCTCTAAGTAAATATTATTTTTATGGCTATTTAGCCTATTTTTGTTTAGGGGTACCCCTTTTTTATAATGTCATTGGCTTTTTACTCAAATTTTAGGGCATTACTGATGTTTTACATGGACAGATATATGAAGAATAACAGATATAGTAAGAAAAATAGGACATATCTTTGTGGCATGTTGCTGGCTGTCTTCGTTTTCAGTGGCATCCCGGCGTAAGGCGTTGATTCCGTCGACGTAACGGAAGGGGAATTGAAAAAGTGGGGTTTGAGAGATGTGGGGGGGATATTGGTGAAGCAAAAGGTATGCGAACATTTTTGAAAAACCTGTTTTTTTTAATATTTTTTAAAATGATTAAAGGTGGGAAGAGAATACTTTGGGATGGGGATGAACATAGAATTTTGGGAGAAGGAGAAGGATATATATGGGATAAGATCAGGGGTGGGAGTCGTTTCGACAGTGCATCGTCTTTGGAGCTCGTGGGGGAAGTGGAGGCTATGTCATGCTTGATATAGTCTTTCTCCTTCCTCAAAAATTCAATGATCACCCCCATCCCAAAGTATTCTCTGCCCGCCTTTAATAATGTAAAAAAAAAAGATAAAAAAACAGATTTTTCAAAAACGTTCGCATACCTCTTGCCTCACCAATATTCTCCCCACATCTCCTAAACTCCACTTTGAGTTTAGGAGATGTGGGGAGAATATCTCCCCACATCTCCTAAACTTGAGTTCAGCAACATCCCACAAAGGTATGTCCGGTTTTTCTTCCTATATATTCTTCATATATATCTCTCCATGTAAAACATCGGTAATTCCCTAAAATTTGAGTAAAACATCAATGTGATTATAAAACAGGGGTACCCTAAACAAAAATAGGCTAAATAGCCATAAAAATAACCCTTTAATTTTATTTTAATCTGATTTAATTAATGGGTTGATACTTTTTATATGATCTCGCTGGTATGTTTTAAAATGTTCGTTATTATGTAAGCAACTCTCACATTATATAAAAGTTGATTAAATAATATGTGAGTCGAATTATAAAATATTTAGGATGGTGAAGGAGTGCAATTCGATGCCGGCTGGCTAATCTCTTCTTGTCTAAAACGATGAGTTACATCTGAAACTACAAATCATACATGCACTTGGAAATAATAGACCTAAACGTCCTTGTAGCTGTTAACACTGTCTACCTTTTTGCCGATAATGTGGTTCGAGAATTCTGGTCTATAGATGAAAAAAAAATTATTTTTCTTTCATACTACTTCAGTCTTTATTAAGTTACTGAAGTGCTGAATATTTGATAAAAATGAGCGATAAAATCATGCCCAGATATGCTTACAGTTTTGTGTAATAAATTTCTAAGAAGGAGAGTGTTTTACAAACATCCTTCATTCCAAAAGCTCTGAACCCAAGGCCTGCCCATAAGAAAGAGAAGGGTCATAAAAATGTGTATAATTATCGAAGGTCCTCATAATACAGGGTACCGACACGAGTGGCATGCAGCCAGAACATGTTGGAAAGAATTTGGTAACAATCGTGTCTGGGAAGTGTCAAACGTTTGCAATGGGTATACCTAACTAAATCACTGTAAGAGTGACTTCAAGTAATACAGAATTTTATTTTACTTTATTTTTTATTTATTTTTTATTTTTTTTTTATAAAATAGTATTCCGTATTACCCAAAGTTCCTTTATAATTATCCGGTAAAAATTAACGTTATAACGAATATAGCTAACTTGTGACCGCTGTATGAGGACATCTGTTCTCGTATAATGCCACAAAGCTTTAGCTTTAAGAAATCTGTTCACCCTTCCGCAAAGCATATCTAGCAGCTCAAGAATGCACTAAGGATATATCGCTTCTTACATTAGACGTACCTAATCAACACTTAAAGAAACAATTATAATTCATAAACATAAAATTCGTGCAATAAAAAATGTGTTGAAATAAAGATTATTAAAATTCTGCTTAAAATTTAAATACAAATAGCACCATGAAATGTCTGGAGCTCATTAATTAACTAACTTAATGTCCATAGGTGTAATTTCATCTGATTTTCAAAAAATTAAAAGAAAAGAAATAAACAAATCCTCAATTTCAGCGGAATGACGTTGTTTTCCACCTGGTCAATCGTTACAGGTTGCATGAAACCTACAGAAAATCCGATTCGCTCCTATACAAAATCTACATCGTCTCATATGATTTTTTTTATATATAGGGAACGTGACTTGGCGCAGAACCAGTTTGTGAAATGAATGCAAAAGAAATTATATTCGGGTTTTAAAAAATGTATAAAAGATAAGTAACAATTTATACATTTCGTGAATGTTAACTCGGAGTTAACTAGGCCTCGCTAGAGAAATTCAAGCAGTTAACATGGGTGCATAACTTTAATATCCTTTACAGTTTCACAGAACAAGCATAACGAGATTGCAAAATATTTACCATAAGCAAATGTAATAAGTTTCATTTTACAATCAATATGTAAATATAAATTAATTTACAACTAACGCTATAGGTAGTACTGTAGATGTAATTCACATAGTATGTATCACAGCTTGCCATTAGATGAGGCCATAAATTAAAATAAATTGATTCTTGAAAGAAATTCCCTTACTCCTTTGCCTTCTCAGTATATCTTACCCAAACCGCAGTTCTTCTAAAAGTATGCCGATTCAGTTCAAGTTTAAAATGCAGTATGAAAAACACTGCTAAATATATATATATATATATATATATATATATATATATATATATATATGTTTATATATGTTTATATATGTTTAGCAGTGCGCTAAACATAGCGAGACTTCATCTTTGGAAACTAACTTTAAAAATATAATGTTGACAGCATAAAGTACAAAATGTACATTTGTTGTGTATTTGTATTTCATAAAGAACAAAATGCGAAATAATAAGTGGAGCTTAGCATACTCTGAAACTTACACTGACACTGACTCTTTGGTCAAGTAAGTGCACTGGAGTTGGTTTTGCCACGAAAGGTGCAACTCATATGCTATATTACCACTCATATGCCATATTGCACATATTACCACTGTATTGCAATACAGTGGTAATATGTGCACTGTTACTTCCAAATATTCTTTGTTCGTCACTGAATTTAATCTCATTAATATATTTTCTGAACTGAAAAAAAATATATTTTGGCATATAATTTGATAATTTTCCATATAATGTAATAATAGTTATTACATTAATAATTTAATTCAATGTAATTATTAAATTACATTAATAATTTAATTATTACATTATATGTAATTAGTCATGGCATCATTTAATATGCGCAAATATTCGTTCAGTCTTTGCTTCTCAGTGCCTTATCAAATACCGTTTTAACTGATCAGTTGGAAGAATGGTCTTGCTTTGTTCAACGGATCTTTGTTCGAAATATTTGTTGATTTCTGGAAGATAAGGACTTTTCATGTGAGGATAAATAGTCATACTCCGGGGGGAAAAAAATGCTGAAGAATATCTACAATTGACAAATAATGCATAATAGATAAGACGTAGACAGGATCAATCGTCACGATATATAGATACCACGTAGACCCGGATATAGTGTAAACCAAGTAACGTTCGCTTTCAGGAAATCATTATAAAAGACAATTAGCAGTTATAATAACTGCTACTTGTCTTTTTAATTTTGTTACAAGCTTATTCGTTAATGGAAGATGTAATAACCATCAAATAAGTTAAGACTGAATAGGAAAATAAAACCCTCCAGGAGAAAAAATAAATAAACATAAATTTATTATATTATGTTTTTATTATATTATATTCAGAAGTATGCAATGACTAAGGATGTGGGATTATCATCTGATGATCGGCATGAAATTTTCCAAGTCCAATCCTACGCAGAATTGCACCTATAAACTGGAAGGACACAAATATCCAATCCTATTTTTTTTCTTTTATAAAGGAAATGCATAATATTTTTGGTATTCTTATAATAATTAAACAAACATTAAGCAAAATTTCGATGGTTAAACTATCGAAATAGTAGTTTATTTCGATAGCTGTAACAATCGAAATAACTGACACTGATCATTGAAAAAAATTATCTTATATTCCGTATTTTGATTGAATTATTTAGTTTTACGTGATACCTTCAAGGACTCATCGAGAGGACACTTTAATCTCCAACTCTCGTCTCCACCATTTAATCCACAAACAACACAGAATCGCTACAACATCATATACACACAAAGCCACCTTCTGCCTACCAGGAGAAAAAAAAAATACCACCACCACCACCACTACTATGTTTTGTCTGTAAACTGCGTGTATTCTAAGGCCAGTTTGCCTGTAAGCTGGATTAGAAACCAGAATTCCAGAGAGAAAAACACCTGCTGCCTTCGTAAGACATCGGCTCACTCACCATCAATTGAAAAAAAAAAAAAAAAAAAACTATAAAGATTCCTGTCGTCACTACGGGAATTAACCTTTTAAACTGAAGGACGTAACGTATCGTCGTTCTTCCAATTGTACTTTGGAAGCGCTTATATACTGAGAAAAAAGTTGTGCAAACACTTCCGTGTTTGTTTTAGAGTTTATAAGTCGAATAAACGGTGAAAAAATTATTCCTTTGATCCAGTTTTACTCCTCTTGAGCAATATAGTTTAGAGACGTTACAAAAAGTTAGCCATCGTTATAGGTATTTGATCACTATGAAATGGCATTCGGCAGTTGTAATAATTTGAATTCTTATGAGCATAACCGAACAGTTTTGCATTCTCCTTCACGCTCATTAGCATTAATATCTCTTTGTCACCGATGCTGTTATTACAGATAGGTGGCTTAGTTCTCTTGCACTGGGGTGTAAATGAGATGGTAATTCAATTATCAACATCAGCTGTGCTACTCGCATGGGTCTACTGAAGGAAAAGGCGAATTCCGTGGAAGACTTGTAGAATTAGTCCCTAAATAGTCAGTCAGTAATCAGTTAAACAAAGCCGGTTTAAACTCTTCTTAATGCAGAGGGAAAGAGAGTTTACTAATATTCCGAAACATTTCAATGTTCATTTTGTAAAAGGTATGAAACGAGCAATCAGCAAACAGAAAAGACATAAAAGAGAATTACCAGAGATCATCTTAATATAATGCTCTTCATGACTTTATGAAGATGTCTATAAAGATTCATTCAGGCACTTTCGTAGATCAGGAGAGTTTACTGCCTGTGAATGGAATACGTCATCATTTTTTTTCTTCTTAATGGGAAGAATCTTCATGTGGACTTTTTCACTTGAAGGTGAGTTAGTGGGTCTCATATGGAAGTTGCATATTCATTTTTTTCTCTTTCTCACGAAAACACTAATGTTTTCTTCAGCAAATCAGGAAAACCGAACAGAGAACATGTGTATAAACGACACAAATACTACAGGCAGTGCTAAAATTCAGACGATTATGATGTTTTGTGGTATAGAGTTGTTCTTCCCCCAGAGATAAGTTCTGTGAGTCCACGGAGGAGTCACGCAATAATAATCATAATGATATAATGTTAATTTTATTTGTCCCTAAATATACAAAATAATCCTAAGTTTAATAGTTGTGTTATCAGTTTAACAAATCTGTTTTTCATATACATCCCACCCGCATAAGTACATTTAGCTGCAGGTTGACTAACGGTTTAGTAATTTGATAGACTTGTTCAAGAGACCAGAGCATTTTTTTCCAAGATATTTCGGCCTATCAGTGGTGGCCTCACAGCGAGAGATAAAAACCACGTAATATGTTACGTTGTAAATTGAGCGATTGACAAGTTTGCCAGAAAGTAAAAAGAAAATAAATGTCAAGAAACATATGAAAAACTGCTATTATTCATAGAATTATTGCAATTCCAACTTAGGTGGCTAAGTTGGCAGTGAACTTGAGTGTTTGTGAACTTCTTCAGATGAATCTCATCTCCTGAATGAGTACATCATCCTTCCTACCAGCGACTTTAAAAAGTTCATTTTTGATTTCTAAAACAGAGATTCCGGATAATGTAACCATTAACCACCAATAATATTACGGCGTGGTAGATTAACTACACTGATGTCCAAAAGCTAAGGACGAACTACAGTTTTACCTGTATATGAAAAAAAAAATTTTACGACTAGTCAAATGTGGACAAACATTTATTTCCAACATACTAATAAATTATAATACACAAAAATGTGTTATAAATTTCATACAAATTAAATTGGGAAACGTTTTTGGCAAAAGTTACAAATGTTCGAAGGACGTAGTTAAGGAATTAATGTACAGTTCATTCTTATGAGGAGAGACATTTCAGCATGGAATATGTCCACCCCGAACTGCAATGCAGCTCTCACAACATCATACCATGCTTAGCACAAAGTGATTCAGGAGTTCTTGAGGCAAACTGGCCCATTCCTCCTTCATAGCAAGGATAGGATCTTGTTTGTTTCCTGGAGGGAAATTTCGAGCCGCAATGCGTCTCCTCATTGCGTTCAAAACGTGTTCTATGGAGAGCATGCTGGCTGCTCGATTCTATTATTATCCTCGTCTCCCGAAGTATCTCCACTGCTCATGTAATGTGGTGTGGCATTGTCGTCAATTAAAATTAATTCTTCGCCTACAGTACCACGGAACAGTCGAACATGACGTTGAAAAACTTCTTTGCAATATCGTTCATAGTCCCTTTTTTCCAGCACTTGTAGCTCGGTGCGTCCATTAAGCATTATGCTTCCCCACACCATGACCCAAGCACTGCCGTATCTGTTCCTTTCAAGATGGTAAGCAGTACCACTTTCACGCCAGATCAAGTGTCATTTAGAATCGGAGGAAAGACTAAAACGACTGTCATCTGTAAAGAGTTCACTGGCCTATTGGTGTTATGCCCCATTTTTATGGATACAACACCACTGAAAATGTGCTCTACGATAAGCTGTGGTATAGGTCTACTTGTTACGGACGTCTTACCACAGTTTGTCGAGATACCTGCGTACCTGGGCTTGAACTGGGCGGGCTTGCAAGCTGGTGCAGCGATTATATTTTGCTGTTATAACAAAAAATCATGCTCCGTGACGACCTCTTTGCAAACTTCAAGAACACAATCCAGTGGTTGATACACTGCCCAGAGCCCGGATACAGCGCTATGTGATATTCCGAACTCTCTGACAATACCACTATTGCGGCCTTCAAGCGTTATAATAATATTTCATCGTGTGAATTCATCTAGGTGAAGCCTTTGAGTCATTGCAAGACATCTAAGATTGCAACTTTATTCCTTCACGACGAAAACAGCTTCCTTCAAATATAATTCGCTTAGTGTAGCCTTTTGTCTTTTATCCTCATGAGTGTTACCACGTGACCTCTGCACGCGATTCGAAAATTTTAGTCGAAATCGTCAGTTATGCAAACAGCCACAAGCTGATTCGTCTGAAGTTTTGGTCGTAATCTTCAGATATAACGTTCGTCCTTAGGTTTTGGAAACCAGTGTACATTTTGTGCGTATAATTGATATTAACATTAACACTTTAAAATAACTACCAGAGTTAAACACACTTATATATCTGCATCACCTATATTTTTATATACAAAAATTAATATTTTTGATCGAATATCGAGCACACAACCAGTAACCTCTGAAAGAAGTGGCGAAAAAAGTGTTAAGTTTCAGCAGATCAACATGAAGTTGATCCATAAAGAAAAAATACTGAAAAAACAAGAAGAAGAAGAAAAAACAAACATGTCTCGGAATTAAGCACCATGCATTATCCCGTATTAAGCCGGCTTAAGTCGCAGTTGATTGAAAGCCTTACAAAGGTTCCCCAGCGTCCTAAAATGGTTGAATCCAGATTTTTCCAATCAAAATATTAAATTACCATGTAGAGGATTTAAATGACTGGATAGCTGTCAAGAAGCAACTTAGAACAGTATATAATTCTCTTTAATTACCATTTAGAGGGAACAAAAAAAAAAACAAATAAAAATAAATTTGTCATCCTCATATTCAACCAATTATATATTTTTTGCTGAAATCCTTTTATGTATTCTTAGATGGATTTGACTTCAGGTCTTTCCAACCAAAAGAATGTTGATATCGAATGCACTACTAAGTTTCAGGTAGTATCTCTGATATATAGCTTTAGAAAAAATCGCCAAATATTATCAGCTCTTCACCAAGAATAATCAAAAATTTAAATTGCAGGCGTAAACTTCTGTGGCTAATTGGTTCAAAGGACATATTTCGGTGATTACACCACATTTTTATTATTATTCAGTTCTATAAAACACTGAAATAATAGTTCCCGACAAGTTTCGTAAATCGTAGGATTTACATCTTCAGGGGTAAATAGCATAACTTAAAGTTTAAACAAGAGAATTAATAAATACAAATCATAACCGTCTGGCTATTCATAAACTCAAACAACAGAATGCAGATATATAACCTTATTCATGTTGAACAATACTGGACGATGTCACGTGTGCTTGTTCTCGTTCATATAGTCCGAGCTCAGATTGAGGTAGATTTTTTATTAGAGCTCACCACACTTGATGAAGAATTAAACCTTGATTTTTATTGCATTGGGTTGGGTTTTTTAGCATATTAGCAGCTTCTTTAAATTTTCTTATATAACTGTTGTTTTCTATGTATGACATCGTCGTTTTTTGCCAGAGTACATCGTGTCCAGTGGAAGTGGTATGGAAAGCAAGACTCGTTTTTTGTTCTCTTTTGTGTTGTACGTCTTTTTGGTTCAGCCATGCGTATTTCTCCAGATCTTCCTGTCTGTCCTACGTAGCAAATCCCGCAAGAGCAATGGATTTTGTAGACTCCTGGTTTTTTAAGAGGATGATGAGGTGGTTTTGGTGGATGTAGGCTACGCTATGTGGACGATATTTTCATCATATTCAGTGGAACAACAGATGAACTTATCAATTTCAAAGATTATCTCAACAATTTGCACAACACCATAAAATTCACTTTAGAACAAGAAAAACATTAAAAAACTTCCTTTTCTGGATATTCTATTAGAAGTCAATGAGGAAAGTAAACTCTCCTTCTCAGTATATAGGAAGCCGACAAACACTGGAAGATTTCTAAATGCAACCACACACCACCATCCTTCACAAAAAATAAGCTTAATTAAAACTCTTCGAGACAGAGCATACAATATCTCCAGCACACAAGAAAGATGTAATGAAGAACTAAAATACTTAACACAAATCGTCCAACAGAATGGATATGAATCAAAAACCATCAAGAGAATCCTTAAAATGCCTCCAACTAACAATACAATAAAACAGGATTAGAAAAACGCAATCTCGCTTCCTTATATCAAAAATTTTACAGACAAGCTAGCCAAATTAATGAACAAACACAACATAAAAGTAGCCTTCCTTCCTATGGAGAAAATCTCAAGATTCCTACATCCACCAAAACCACCTCATCATTCTCTTAAAAAACCAGGAGTCCACAAAATCCATTGCTCTTGTGGGATTTGCTACGTAGGACAGACAGGAAGATCTGGAGAAATACGCATGGCTGAACACCAAAAAGACGTACAATACAAAAGAGAACAAAAAACGGGTCTTGCTTTCCATACCACTTCCACTGGACACGATGTACTCTGGCAAAAAACGACGATGTCATACATAGAAAACAACAGTTATATAAGAAAATTTAAAGAAGCTGCTAATATTCTAAAAAACCCAACCCAATGCAATAAAAATCAAGGTTTAATTCTCCATCAAGTGTGGTCAGCTCTAATAAAAAATCTACCTCAATCTGAGCTTGGACTGTATAAACGAGAACAAGCACACGTGACATCGTTCAGTATCAGTATTGTTCAACGTGAATAACGTTATATATCTGCATTCTATTGTTTGAGTTTATGAATAGCCAGACGGTTATGATTTGTATTTATTAATTCTCTTGTTTAAACTTTAAGTTATACTATTTACCCCTGAAGATGTCAATCCTACGATTTACGAAACTTGTCGGGAACTATTATTTCAGTGTTTTATAGAACTGAATAATAAAAAAATGTGGTATAATCACCGAAATATGTCTTTTGATTCAAAAATTTAAAGGTATTCTTTATGCAAAATATTATCAAACTACTAGCTCTTACTTGGTAAATCTTGAATATTCTTACTGGTCCAACTTCAGTTTCAAGGATTATATGCAAAAATAAACTTTTTTTATATTTGGTCGTACACAAACTAAAATAATTCATAAAAGTCCAATATAATTGTGGCGGGATGAAAAAAATGTCATCGGATTAGTATGAAGATGGCAATATTTTTCCCCAGAAACAAGTTCTCTGCCTGGGTGCAAAGTATTTAGCGTATTACTCTCCAACCAATCTGCGAGTTCGAATTCCGTGGCGTGTGTGTGTGTGTGTGTGTGTGTGTGTGTGTGTGTGTGTGTGTGTGTGTGTGTGTGTGTGTGTGTGTGTGTGTGTGTGTGTGTGTGAGTGAGTGAGTGAGTGAGTGAGTGAGTGAGTGAGTGAGAGAGTGAGTGAGTGAGTGAGTGAGAGAGAGAGAGAGAGAGAGAGAGAGAGAGAGAGAGAGAGAGAGAGACAAAAATACTTAGCTTACTCATGGCACTAATGTACCTTTCGTGTGTCGGAATCATAAAAAGTGCTATTGACGTAAGAATAGCAACCTATTACTATGAAGTAATTGGACTGAGTTACGTGAAAATGTTAAACTCATTTGATTGATTTCAAACATGAGATTTTTTTTCAGAAACACGAAAATAGTGCGGTATAGAAATTAAAGAGAGAACAGACCTGGATGTGTACTGAATACTGAGCTACAAATTCATGAGCAGGTGGATTGGTATTGCAGTCAGCCATTTCTGAGGGAATGAATTGGTCATTATTTTCTCGCAATTCCACATCACACAGTAAAACTATTTATTTCTATAAGTGAACGTTATTAGAATGTACAATTCACGTGAATGTAAACTGTAGAATCCGTGAATGTAGAATTCACGGATCCAGTGATTTTCTCGAACGGAAAACAGATTTTAAATTTACCCATTTCGTACGTTTCAGTTTAAATGAGTGATACTAAACAGATTCCATAACTAATTCGTTTTATTTCTAAGGTTCTATCATTTCCTCAGTTTATTTATGTTTTTATGTTAACCTAAGTAAAATTAACACAAAGAATTTTTCAAACCTATGCCAAATATGGTATATATGTATATTGAATCCCCTGGCTTAGAAATTGTATACAATTTCAATATACTTCGATAAGCATTCAGTATATAAAATATATACTGAAGACCCAAGAGAATAAATGTTCAGAGAAATTAGTGAACTGAAAGCAGAACCAGAAGATCTTTTGTTATCTGAATTGGACGAATTCTTCTAATATCTATCCAAATAACTAAGTAACCCATCCCAAGATTCAAGTCTGGAATAGCTGAAGGACAGTTAGCGAGTACAAAAGTGGTGAAGCACTGGGTGAAAGTTACGGCTAATAGCGTTGCAGAACAGAAAGGAAAAATAGTTTCTTCGACTAACCCTTGTTAAAGTCAAATGGGAGAATGAAATACAGAATAATTATTATTTTCTTTCCTCTGTCGTACACATGGAAAATATTTGAGAATATTTCACTCAACTTTGCATAGATCGTCGCATCAGCAATTCCTCCCGCATATCACCAGCCGGATCCCTTCCAGAAAATAGTACTGTAGTACCAAGATTCTTTGCTAGCTAGCTAACTTTGAAGCCCTTAAAGCGTCAGAAATTGATTTTGTTCAGGATCATCCAGTAGCATCTCTGCAGATAAACTGTTTTAAAGATGCATCCTGGAAAAGAAATGTCGGAGAGAATAATTCTCTCATTGATATCCAGTCGCTTTAAGGAAATTTAAATCTGGTATCGTCATTTATATTATGCTAAAAGAAATAGGGAAAATAAACGTGTAGTTTTGGGTTGGTTTTTTTTTTTTTTTTTTTTAAGATTTGGTTGCTGCAGAGACTGAATCTTGGGCACCGTAACTCCATACTTTTACTTAGACTTTTTTTGGAGTGACACTCTCAGTAGTAATTTAACCAATATTTTTTATCTACAAGAATACTAGAAAAATTCGCCACTGGCCTAATATACTCGCATTGTCCACAACTTTCTAAGTATACAGTTTAGTCTCCTCTGGATATAAGCCTGGACGAGCTGTGGGTAAATGACCTACAACGATAATTTAGTGCCCCAGGAAAAAAAGGCTCCCTCTTCGGCAATCTTGCACTGCTCAGAGAGATTCTTTCTTGTTGTTTTTCTTCTTGGAAACATGACTAGATTTTTCTTATTGGATTAAGAAAGCAGCAGAGGAAAGCTCGTCATTCTCTTCCGCTAGTGGAGTTTCTTTTCTTCGGATCAATTTAGTAAATCGCAAATACTCTCTGTTAGAATATTGTTTGTGTATTTAATCTAGAGCAAGATTAAATTATTGACTAACTTCACATTTAGGAGTGTGAACTGTTTCCTAAAAGTCAAAAATCCCCAAAATGCGTTCATGAAACTTTGATTCGGTTAATTTCGGTGAGTCTTGCTAACGGCAATTATTAAACTTATGCTACACATTTTAGCACACATACATACAAAAACGAATTAAGATTCACAAGGTATTCCTCAGTATTAAATTTCAAATAAGATTTTTATGGGGGAAACGTATTCGCAAACGGGACCTATCATTTCGAAAATGAGGTGAGCAAACTGAGACTAGAAAAGAAAGAAATTAAGAAAGCAGGAATAAAAAAGGAGTGGATGGGAGGAGGAGAAGAAGAAGAAGAAGAAGAAGAAGAAGAAGAAGAAGAGAGAGAATTAGATACATTTTTGTTTATTTTTGTTGCAATGCTGGGCTTTCTAACAATGCCTTACTTAACCTTATGTAACCCCAAAAACTTCCATGTTGGAACAACTTGAATGGTGTCATCTATAAATTCGGCAAAATGAAGTTGGAGCTGTAACCCCTTGACAGTGATATTCATGAGACTGCTTTTGCTGCGAAGAAGACAGACTTGGTCACAAGGGGATATCGGATCAACGAACTTAATGCGACTGTTTGCCGTCTCGTTATCCTTTCTAGCTCAGCCGCTAGAGTCAGCGGCCGCGGGTTGATCACCACTTCCGTAGACCAAGCACGATCGTATAATTAGGTCAACGTGAGCCATTGTCCAAAGGCGGCGAACGCGCTTATTACACGGAAGAGCGGCCTATTACAATCCCTCATTGGAGGAGAAGTTGCGCGCTTTGTAACAGCTAGTGATCTCTGGTTTTCCACTTTTGGCGGCTGTTGCGTGGTTTCCTCAGTGGACAGAAAGATAAAGAACAAAGCACTAGCGAGAGAGAGAGAGAGAGAGAGAGAGAGAGAGAGAGTCGTGAACGTTCGCGGAAGTATTTTAACTGTAGTAGAGGATAGAGAACTAGTAAGTCAGCAGTTTTCAGAGATAAAAGGTAACGAGATAATGGCCTCTCACCGAAAACGACTTCTGTTTTGAAGCTTCACGTAGATCAAGAATAAAGCTTTATTAATGATGCTTCGATCAGTATTTAAGAAGCTTCTTGGAAGGAAGAGATCAAAACTAGTACTAACAAGTAATTGAGACGGCATTACTCTTCGATTGTTAGGAGAATTTGTTAGAGGAAACCTATATTGTCTTCGGGTATCTTGGTATCACCTTGGCAACGGTCCTTTGTTAATATATTTTAGTGAATTGTAAAGAGAACAATGAAATAGTAATTTGGGATAAGGGATGGTACACAATTCTTGTACCCTTTTTTGATTTTTGACTTTTAGGAAATAGTTCATACTCCTAAATGTGAGGTAGTCAATAAATGCTGTGTTTAGCATTTATTCACGAATTAGATCAAGATGTTTAATTTTTATAAAAATCCAATAGTTACTTATGAACAAAGTTATTAAATAGTTATGAACACAGTTATAATAATGGTTACAAAGTACTGTGCATAACTAGTGCCGATTAAATGCACTTTATAAAAAAAGTGATTTATTAACAATGATTTATTTTTATTTTAATATCCGCACACGCACGCACGCACTCGCACACACACGTGAGGCGGAGGAGCGTATTGCACATTAATTACGTTTGCATAATGAAGACTAGAATTGGGAAAGGAGGCATTTATTGATATTTTATTGAAAAGCTGAAGGTTGTTGAAGAACAGTTCGTGAGGAATGCGTTCCAGAATGCAAGGTGGATTGAATGAAAGAGATTCAGAAGAAGAGGGTTCGATGTGTTTGCAGATGGACTCTAAAGGGATGCTGGACAACAGCTGTTCTCGTGTTTTAACGGGTCCCGCGGAGAGCAGGAAAATAACGAATGCCAGGCCGGTGGGCAGTGTGGAGCAGTGGAGCAGGTGGAAGTGCCTGTAGAATAGACATATAGTTAAAACAGATCGTCTAGACCACAGTTTTAAAGTAGATATGAGAGAGAGATCTACTAACAGCCTCATAGCCCTCCTTGAACACAAGAAAGAATTTTTAAGAAGATTTTTGCACTACCTCAA
Organism: Typopeltis vanoorti; assembly: GCF_054136105.1. Classification (NCBI taxonomy): domain Eukaryota; kingdom Metazoa; phylum Arthropoda; class Arachnida; order Uropygi; family Thelyphonidae; genus Typopeltis; species Typopeltis vanoorti. The sequence continues at coordinate 111,552,901 of NC_143561.1, forward strand.
ATATGCGAACAATAGTCTAAAATGGGGGGGGGGGGGTATGGATTTGGGATTTCTATAGTTAGTAACTGCATGAATGGAAACTGCCATATTGAAAAGAAAGTGATGCCTAGTTTTTTAGCAGTTCATTTAGCTATGATGTGGTGTTATTATTAGAGGGGCTAGGAGTAAATATCAGTCCTAGGAGATTTGATCCCGTTTAGTGATGTATTGTTGGAGACAAGTGAAGATTAGACAAGGTTTTTTTTTTTTTTTTTTTTTTTGTAGTAATAAAGCGAGTCTACTTTTCTTCCTAGGATTTTTTCCTTGTGTTAATTTTCCGGAAGTTTAATTTTAATTATCATCACACTATAGTCGTTCGTTACTTTTCGCGTAATGCACTAAATGTGTTTTGCAATGATTGTAAAGAGTGTGATGCAAGGTTAGGATACGAAGATGAATCTCTCGGACAAGGAACCGTTCAGGAGTGCCACAACTTCTCTTGGCATGACGTGGTCTTGACAGTGTCACCTATATATCACTACTTGGGCTTTTCCTGCAGGATCGATCTCACAGAGCTGCGTGATGATGTTTTACTGGGAGATGAAGGAAGGCACTCACCACCTAGTGGGTCTAGTTTGCATTTCATCCAACTAGCAAAATATCCTTTAGAAGAGAAAATATTGGATGAATACGACTGCGCTTGTTTCCAAAAAAAAGAAATTATTATTATTATAATTAATATGCGACACCTCCAGGGAGTCCATAAACTCATCGAAGACCACTCAATCCACCAACGAACTGCAACTGCACCAACTACATCTACCGCCCACCACCCCACTAGTATGTTCACAGACAATCACAAACATCTATGCCCACGGTGCGAATCGAACCCGCAGCCTTTTGGCTGGACAGTGGATACGCTAACCACTCGGCCAACCAAGCTGGCAAAGAAAAAACGAAATGTGGAAAATGAGCCCCGTTTGTGGAAACAGGCCAAATCACGAATAAAGTTATTGCATTTCTATTGCACATATTTGAAGACCGGTTCCATTCCTCTCAAAGCTTTTTTATTATCTTTGGAAGATAGCGTAAAGTTACTGATATTGAATTTAGTATTACCATGCGGTTACAGGCATTCGTTACTATATTGGCATGAAATTAAATTTGGTGATAAAAGTGTAAAAATATGCAGACTGCATTGTTGAAATATGACCGGTCTTTCAATTGCAAATTATTCAGTTAATGACTCGATGTTTTCACGTTTGGGGTAGTGTAAGGAAAATTCCAAACATTCTGGATGCTATCTAGAAGGGGGGGGGACGTTAACTGATGACTTTTCGATAGCTTTAGTTGGAAAGTGGGTTCGAATCCTGCATGGAACCGTTAGCAAAGCGTTTGAAGGTGAGTTAACCCGTCTTCTACTGTGGTTGCATAGATTTTTTAATCACGTAAAACAGTAAAACTGACTGCTGAATGCACGCAGTTAACAAACAATTCAATAGCCTCACATGCTTCGTTACTTTGTTATAATCAAAACAATTCAACCCGAAGGTAAAACTTATGAAAATGAGAGCATCCACTATTGAAAACACATCGATAGTCAAGCTTCGAACCGACAGAACTAGCTTAGCGTCTTCTTTATTCCATTACCGCTGATGCAGCCTTCCTCACGAAGTTAGGAAGAATTAAAAATGTGAGGAAGATGAAACACCAGTCTATCAAAAAGACTAGTCGATTCTTCTATTTTTAACCGTTTTCAACATACAGCTCTATGGTGCTATATTAATCTTTTGTGTGAGGATGATTGTTGAAAAATATGATTTAACAAATCACCGGTGTATTTGTTACATTAGGACTAAAATATATAATAAGAATAGGGAAAATTTTAATCATTATTTTACACCATAGAACATTATATCGACGAGTCTTGCAAAGCATCTGGTGTCATTTTCGTGGCTATAAAGATATAAAAGGTATAAAACTAGACCACAATTTCAAAGATACTACAAAATAAATGAGATCACAGTAATGAGTACTCATTTAATTTATTTTGATCTCTCAAACTATATTTTCGGAATATTTTACGAACAAAACATTTTACGAACAAAACATCCTGGAAAGATCGTTCGCTTTCATTCTCTAACATTAATATGAAAATATAGCAGGATGGAACGAATGTTTTGGTCACAAAAATCCGGATGATGACGTTTCATTTAAGTTTTCTTCAAGCCTCCTGTTAGAACCTAGCTACAGGAATGAACCACACTCCTACGACTAACTTCTTATAACATGACTGCACAGAGCCCTCTGTAGTAGTAGTCCGAAGTGATAAAAATGATACAACAGCATAATGCAAGGAGAGAGCAGGAAGTTTCATTGCAGACATCTATTCTCATGTGTATTCTCACAGGAAGTGCCATATTCCCAAAACGCTTCGCTTAAATATTTATCTCAAATATTACCTTAATGAAAAGCAGTCAATTTGGAATATTAGACTAGATTAAATAGTGTCCTTAAGGGTATATATAGAAAGCCAGAAGAAAGCACTGTACTGCATGGAATATACCACAACTATTCCATGGGCAACTTGGGATCACTAAACTGTGCAACTACCTTCTGTAACTTAGCCGATATTCTCGGCTGATGTTCAAGCATGAGAATCGACTTTCCTCAAACAGTAGCCCAGCGTGTGGGAACGTCTGTAACAAAATGTGTAGTTTATTCTAACTTGTGAAGTAGGACTTTGAGCGTCACTGCAAGTAAATATTGTATATTGTAGAATTAGAGGTAAGTAAAATTAAGGTTAAATAGCCTGCGCTTCTAAAGTAAACTGCAATCAAAATACGGGAATTAATTTCGTGTGTTATGCACCATCATCCATTTACAGCAAGTTGTAAATTTCTGAACACTGAACAAGCAGGCTATTTATCTTATATAAGCTTTTATCAAATTGTGAAATGTTTCTTTTCCTTTCCTGAGTCTACAGTACACTTCAATGCCCAATAATTCAGAGGAACGGAAGTAGTCCTCCTATTATAATGATCAACATAGGAATATGTGTTCCGGTTACTGTGGGAGGTGCGATCCCCATAAGGGAGGAGCGTCTACCCATATTGACGCGATCTTCATGTTTCGTCGCTTTACCATCTTTCCCAGAAATCAGGCATAATCGACATCCTAAGGAAGCGGGTAGTCCATTATGAATAACGAAGACAAACTTAAGGACTTCATCTTCATCTTTTTCTTCTTAATGGATACTTTCGAACAGTGAAAAATTTTGGATAATCCTTCTCCCCAAAATCCGGATATCCCGCACAGGAATTAGATTTCCATTCCATATATTAGTAATGATACAGTCGAGATTGCTACCCTTCTCAACGATCATAACATTCGAGTAGCGTACAAACTAATCCGAACAGTCGCTGGCCTCTTCAGTTCTTCGATGAATAGTGTTCGCTTTTACAGACCAGATGTGTTAATTTCAGCCTGTCTGACGTATGTGCGCTAGCTCTCGGGAACATAGAATACTATAGCATCCCATGTTATATCCGATACAAAGCCTTATTTCTATAACGTTTTTTTTTTTTTACCGGATTTCCTTTTTTGTGGAATTTATACATTATAAATACCAAAATTGTAGTACTTTAGTTCCCTGGTTGGATTATCGACAATCCCTACTACTTGTTGTGATTGTCGCAAAATATTCCCTCCCACGAAGGTAAATCTTCTTCTTTGCCATCAAAGAGTGCAATGCAGACAGTTACCGCTGCAAAATATAGACGAACGAAGTACTGACAGTTAAATCTCTGGACTAACAACAAAAAAGGGTTTAACACATCTTGGGGGTGAGATACGATACGCACATTAATCATCTTGCTTGAAGATGGTTGAATATTCATAAAAGGTATTAGTTGAATATCTTTATATCAAAACAGAAGTTTAACTTTTTTATGTATTTTATGTATTATTTATATGCATTATTATTTTATGTATATTAAAATACCCAATCTAGACTTAGCTTTAGATGGTAGAGGCACCTCAATCGATTTTTCCTAATTTTGAATTGACTTTTCTTACATATGGAAAATGCAGTGTTGATAGCAATTGCTGAGTTAATGGTCTGAGTTGGTTTCTTCATAATTCAGGAAGTTAAATTTACGTCTTTATCAATTACTGTATTTATCCATAAATATTGACTGACGTAGTTTTATAAATTGTCTTATATTTCAAAATTCTTTAATGAAAAGATCTTTAGACTATGCAAATAATTAATCTAATACTTGACTACATCAGAAGTATACTTAATCTGCATACCAGGCTGAAGGTTCAAATCCCACTATACAATGGATGTACAGTATTTGAAACCTTCAGGTGGTAGATAATTTTCGCTGCCCAATGATGCCGCCGCCCTGCTTGTTAGACCATCAACGGCTTGTTCCGTATGTTTTCCTACGTTATCTATTCTTTAATCCACTCGCGATTAACCCTTGCTTAGTTTTTTTTTTTAATCCATAGTATGAAACCGGTTCATAATATGGATTAAGTATTAATTAAAAATCAGTTAGGCCGTCTCATAAAGCGTGGTATGAGTCAACCACACTATGAAATCGTCCAGAAAAATAGTCTCAAGTCAGAAGAAAACGTATAGCGTTAACAGCGCATTACTGCAAATAGGAATAACCGCCCTCTCAATATTTTGTTTCACTGAAATTAAACTACTTTGGTCAATTCAGCTTAACACGTAACATGAATGAATATATATATACATTTCATTACCTTTTGAAGAATGCCGCGGTTCATACCACGGAGCATTTCAGTTTTGAAAATTCAATCATAACTAGCTGGGGAGTCCTGAACAGCCTGTTTCCATTCTTCGTACAAATATTGTATCTGAAAATGTCTTTCGTAAATACAGTTTAGTCACTCAATGTGAAACAGTAGTCCTGCATTTCGGATATTCTTAATTATTAGCTCGGAAAATGTACTGAGTTTCGCCTCTACGTTACTGTTTCCGTATTGTGTTCGTTCTCATATGCCGTGGATTATAATGTGAACAATATTTTGTAATTTAAATTACGAAATATTGTAATTTAAATTACGAAATATTGTAATTTAAATTCAACATTATTTGTATCCTTTTGTATTCAGACTTATGTTATCAATTTATAATTAAATTATTCTTCATACTTTATTAAATAAGTCTTCGAATAATCAGTACATTGGGACCGCAGTTAAATTCTGTTCGTAGCATTGAATATTTTTGATCCGCACTAACGGAATTTACAGAGCGATTCACTAAGTGATCAATTTTAATATCACATCTGTGTGAAAGGCAAACATCCTATACTGTCATTTCGTTTTTTTACAAAAATCATCTTCTTCAACTAAAATATTTCGACCTTTCACGTCATGCCGTTTTCTAATACGTCTGTTAGTTTGTGTCACTTTAAAATATGCTTATTATTCCGTGCGGTTACATTCCGTTGTCTACATAACTTTTTTGTGGCACTTACATCACGCGTTTTGAAAATGCAGGTGTTATCGCATCTACCTTGAGCTTTAGATAAATTCCCAGGATCTGCTGCTTTCAGAACAGCACTCCTGTTCTAATGGATTTGCTTCACATCGTTGCGTTTTGAGGTTTCATGTTTTCTTCGTGCCTACAATGTAACGAAGATCTTGAACAGAAATGCGATGTGACTATTTAATTGCTTTCTGCAAATAAGGAAGCGCACATATACGCAAATACCATACATTTCTTTATTTTAAAAGGTGGGATTTCAAAGAAACCAGACGAAATGCTCCGACTTCTGGTTTTTACTACTTTACTCATTTCAATCAGCAGAGCGAGTTGCGAGTTGAAGCAGTGCTGTTAACATCATCGCATTTCCGTGCGCAAAGATCGGTCTGTTTTAACGTTTCGTTAACTGCTGTGGGAAAATTTGGTAGAGATAACTTTCAGATGTTAAAACACGTTTGCATCTACAGTTTGCATTAGACGTTTGGATTTTATACATAATGAAGAAGTAAATGCTCAATAAAATGAACGAAAAACAATGGACATTTATTGGTGTTGAGCCGTAAGTGCAGTGACATCCTGTTTGTTCAATTCATGGACATTAATACAATTTTAATACAATTCATTTATTGTGCAATATTAGTGTCGAGTAGATATAACCGTAATTAGAGAAAGGGCTATTCAGCTTGTCAGTGGACATTTTGTATATCGATTTGTGTTTTATACCGTATTTCTTGGCGCTTCATTTCACTTACTACAAATATTTAATAAGTGAAATTTAATTAACAAGTAGTTATTTATTTGTTAACACGATTTATTTCTACATTACACCAGAATTACTTAGGGAGAACGTTACAAATTATCACTGAAAACTATACGGAAGTCACAGTGGTGTAGGTAGTGCTTTTGCCGCACGGGGCGGTCCCTGAGTTTGCCGCCCCTCTCAATACACACCAAAAATACTATAACAAGTCAAAACGACGTATAAGGAAATAAATTAAAACACTGTGTTTATTTTTGAAGTAAAACTTTAATTTTAACATTCCAAAATGTTATTTTCCTTTCTTTTCTGTTAGCAAATTCGTCGATGACATTGGCGAAGTCTATTTCATAGTGATGTAGGTAATTCTTAGTCACTTTTATTTAGAAAAACTCCTCTCACAACTAGCAACACTTACAGCAGTTCTGAGGAAAATTCGCAGTAGTATTACAATATTTAGAAATGAGTTCTCGAGACTGTATTTTAGAATTAACTGCAAAAGTTCAAAAGGTTTTAAGTGCCGTCCGCGGAGGACCACTCCCCTCTGCCCCCGCTAGCTACGCCTCTGGGAAGTCACTATGAGAGCATAGTCAAAAAAGTAATCGGCAAGAAACACAGACATGTACGCTCTTCAAACCTTCCTACAGAATACGTTCTGCTAAAACAGTGTTTAGCAGAGCTACAAACCACAGCGGAAACGTGAGAGAAGTACTGGAACAAAGTAATTATTAATTTATCTAAGAAACAATACTAGGGAAAAAGTCCAAACTTCACCATGAGATCAAAACGATCCCACAATTAGAAATGATGTCGAGTATAGAGGAGTATCCGCTACCGTTAGAACACTTCGCCTTATTGTTATTGCAACGTGCTGGGATTGCGGTGAGTAATCTCAAAAGATGAACGACAAGATATTCCAAATCGACGGAGCAACTGTTCTATTATCACTAAAGCAAATACGAAAATAAAAATGGCATAAATTAGCGGACTGCTTCTATTCACAAATGCAATTTGATTATTTAAGAAATACTGAAGTTCCAAACATGCAAAAAATAAATAAAATATTGAATACGCTACACAATGCCAAGCCAGTTTCTCAAATTTATATAAGTAAGCGTACGTGTTCTTTTCTGCTCCCCAAAATTAAAAATTCCGTCTCTTCCATTTGCAGATATATGCATGATATGTGGCCGAATGAACTGGCATAACACTAGACCTGATAAAATAAAAAAAAAAAAAAAAAAAAAGATCTTTCGTCTGTTATATGCGAATCGGTTTCAATATAACTTATCTTTTTAGCAGCTGAAATTACAACAGGAACAATAGTCCTCGTGCGGAACTTCTTTCAAAGGCTGCCTTTTCACTGATGACCAAATGGAAGCTTTTCAAACAGAAGGAGTGGACAGCGATTGGCAGCTCGCTGCTCCGTCTCATAGAAATTTGTATGCGAACAAACACAGATAGTTCTATTACCATCCCCAAAGATGAAAACTGAAAACAAGGCAAGGATGGTCGTCTTGCCGCAGCATCACAAATCAGCTCATCTGGAAAAATATTCAGTCCCTAAAGCATCTATTCAAAAATTCATTTCTTTTTCAAGTGTCCTCCCCTAGAAGGAAGTTGGCAACCATGTCATGGAACTTTTTTATTTCTTTTGCTGCTCTGGAATATTTATGGTAATTCAAGTCAATCCTGTCCTTAATGTCTTCAAACCACATTCTCCTCGGTCAAGCCTGACCTCTCCTCTTCTTCCATCCAGTTTCCCTTCTAATATTAATTCTGAATGCCTTCTTGTCTAGTTATATGTACAAAATATTTAAGTTTTCGTTCTTTAATTATTTTCATTAATGTACTTTTCATTTTTGCTTTCTTTAAAACATCTTCATTTTTCATTTTCTCTGTCCAAGATATTTTCAACATTCTTTTGGTGGTCCACATTTTGAAAGCTTCTAATTTTTCTCTGTTTCTTTATTTAGAGTCCAAGTTTCACTGTTGAAGAAGGCTTGACCAATATAGCATTTTATGATCTTTTTCTTGTGTCTATGTTAATGTCTCTGGATGTGAGAAGTTTTCATATAAATAAAGGCTTTTCTTACTTTCTTGCTATCTCTATTCTTCTTTTTATTTCTTTAAGGAAATTTCCTCCGTTTGTAAACATTTGTCCCAATTATATGAAAGACTGAACCTGTTCAATTTTCTTTTGATTAACAGTTATTGTTTAGTTTCTTAATTATTGGTTCTTTTGATATAATCATTCACTTTATTTTCTTTAGGTTAATAATTAATCCCATGTCTAAAATTCATTTCACCATGAGAAAAATATTTTAAAAAATTAAACAACCTCACATTCCTATAATATTCCTATAATACGTGGAACATTCTAAAGAATCCCGTTAAGTTTAGTTTCAAAGTATGCAGAGAGCGTTCTTAGTGTACAAAAAGTTTAATTCTGTTAGATCCTTGCAGACAATGTATGTGCATGAAATATAATATCAGTATCCTGACGACGAGCAGAAGAATATGGTCCAATTGTTCAGCAGAGCTGAGAACACTAAAAGATGGAGATTTACGGGACGGAACGCAAAAACAGTAAAGAATATTATAGTGACGTACCAATAGGTTCCCGCACCACACTGAAAACTAAAACAAGTATATATATATATATATATATATATATATACTTCTTGCAATTTTTCAACCGATTATTGCATCGGCAGTTTCTGCGACATAGCAATTCCTCTTTTAATTCACAAGCGTATCATTTATGCTCGTAAATATGCTTATATTAAAACGATAATAAAATGGCATAAGAGCCTGAAAAAATGACGTTTTATCCAGCAAAGGGGAAACTAAAATAACAGGTACGATATGTCAAAGTCATCACCGCAGCTACTCTTAAGCTAAGTATTTTAGTTGGTTCATGTGTACTCTGATGATTCTTATGAGGCAAATCCCCACTTGCTGTGACTCAGACCAAAGTGAACCATCTTTCAGTTCCACAGAACACAGCCTGTCAAATTAGAAGTATCAAATAAATCAATGTAAAAATGAGAATACTTTGAAAATATAAAAAATCCAGAAAACAGGTAGTTTATTTCCTATTTCTGATTTTCCTTGCCTGACACTTATGCAGTGTCTCATTTACGGAACAGACTTTGACCAATTCTAAATGTTGTTTGATATATTTCCGAAGATCTAATGAAACATTCATCCTGATCTGATTAAAATAAGAGTTGGGAAGAGCTATTAACTCCTCAAATATCTCTATAGATTATCTCTATAGATTAGACCGATTTCGTTCAAATTTGGCATTCAGTAATTTCACGTATGTTTATACTATCCAAAGATTTTCAACCAAATCCATAAAAAGCGAAGAGTGTACGAAGGCACTTGTGTTTGTTGCAGATAACCCTATAGGTCCCATTAATCCATTTACTAAATACTGACATTAAATACATTCACTAAATACTGACATATTAAATATTTTAAATTTTAATTGTACATTCTATCCCATTCTCGTCCGTCTAAGACTAGTTGAACCCTTAAATGTGGAGTTATATGCAATGAAGCCAGCATACCATTTTTCTGCTGAATCTCCTGAGGGCAATTATTTATGTCTGTAGAACTGTATCTATCCACAGGACCGGTTTACCTGTTCTGAGGGACAAAAAAAAAACAAAAAAACTCGAGTGATACAAGTTAACTCACCATTTGCCTGAGAAAGGTTCCTCACGTCGTAAATGAAATTCCAACTCGGGTGTATACCAGTTCAGCTACTAAGGCTACTGTTATATTCACTAAATACTGACATTAAAACTAATGTTATCTACGTCGGCAAAACCAAGCGATCCATTGTCTCAGAACTGAAAGAAGCAGCAGGATTACTGATCGTTCACTGGAAAAAAAACTTTTGTCTAACTAGAACATACTGTTATTACACTGAATCATAAAAATGTCTTTGCTAATTCTCTCACCGATGATGATTTTAACTCTTCCTTCTTGGTTCATTTGAATGGATAATGTAACAAACGGCCTTTGTCCAAAAGTGAAAACATGGCTTTTTCAACCAATGGTACATTAACCTGTCTCAGGAGACGCCAGTATTTTCTTCCACACAACAGCTAAATAATAGGCTTTGGCTACTCTAGCAGCAGGCGACTGCTACTAGAATGTGGAAAAAAGTAATCTGCCATAGTTTTCCTTTCAGGTGATATATAACACGTTTTTGTATCATTCGAAAAGGAGAGAGGCAGATATTACCTTACCTGTTTTATAGCACACACTCCTTTCTTCTTCAAAAACATAGCTAATAATATCAGAAACCATCTATAGAGGGTTATTCAAAATGAAGGAGCGGATTGTACTTGTTTATAAATTCTTTATTTCCAATTAAATGAATTATACGTCATCTGACAGATATTCAAACACTATGTATGCACCTCCTGTAATACGACACATCAGAACGATAGTCCATTTCTTGCCGGACTCCGCAACTGGTCGGCAGCTATTGGTGTTGAATTCACTGCTGCTACAATTCGATGCTGAAATTTTTGCAATGTGGTAGTTAGGGGTGGCACGTAAACAGTATCTCTAACGAATCCCCCCCGCCCCCCCAAAAAAAGATAAAAATTGCAACGGATCAGGTGTGGGGACCTAGTTGGCCACTTGCACAGCACAAGACCATCTGTTCCACTTCGAACCACCCAGCGGTTAGAAAGATTTGCGTTGAGGTAATTACGGAAGTTATGATGAAAGTTAGGTGGCGCCCCATCTTGCATGAAAATGAAATTGAGGGAACAACTTGACCTTTTCAAAGTTGAGGGAACAAGTTGGGGGAGGGGGGGAGTAGTTACAACATCCCAATTCCTGTTGCCTCGGCAAAGAAAAATGACCCATGACTTTCCCTACGAGAAATGGCACAAAAATGTTCACTTTTGGTGAGTTTTTCTTTCATGATCAATGTTTGCATGTGGATGTTCTTGTCCCCCATTTATGTTATGACGATTCACTTCACCACTTAAGTGAAAAGTTGATTCATCAGAAAAAATGAGTCGTGCTGCAAAGGATTCGTCCTCCATGTCATCCAACATTTTTACGCAAAAGTCTAATTTTTTTTCTTTGTCCCCTAGGCACAGTGCCTGCATTAACTGCAACTTGTAGCCTTTCACATGTAGTCGTGTCCTGAGAACACGCCATACCGTTGTTTGAAGAATTCTCAATTCCTTGCTTGCGCGGCTTGTGGATTTTCTTGGGCTGCGTACGAATAAACATTCGTGCATTCAACATTAACTTCGCAAACATGGACGACCTTGACCTTTTCCTTGACAGATGCATCCCTCTTCTTGAAATTTTTGCAGCGTAAGTAAATCTGCTTATGACGAGAAGGTTCTTTCTGAAATTCATGCTGAATTTACGTTGAATTGTAATTACGGAATTACACTTTGCAATAAAATGCTTTCTCCTTGGGAGACGCCATTTTTGTTAACTCTTTGAACAAGCAACTGAAGAATCTTTTTTGTTTCAAGCGCTTAAGGCGCCCTCTAGTAGCAAGTGCCTGCTACTAAAATGTGGAGAAAAGTAAAGTGTCATAGTTTTCCTATCAGGTGATATATGACACGTGTTTGTATCATTCGAAATAGAAATTTCGCAAACTACAATCTGCTCCTTCATTTTGAATAACCCTGTATATGAAATATCAATAAGTGATTATAATAAAGGGGCCTAAGAAAATTTGTTTGCAACTGTTCAACAATTTAATTTAGAAAACAGCCAGTAACAGCGTAACGCAAACAGATCATGCACGACGTCTCATATGCAATGCTTGATAAGTCAAAAAATGTTCCTGAAAAATGTTCCTGCATGGTAACGTTCAATGTTACTTTGCAACTCTTATCAGAACTTTCAGTCTTCAAAACTTTCTTAGGAAGTTAGTCTGAAAAAAGACTTTGAGAAATTGTTATTACAGTCACTTAAAGGGACACTGTGCGTTGGAACGGTTTCTGTCGTTGTTTGAAGGCGTGACTGACCAGTTACTATGGAGTAGTGAAATCGTTAATGTTACTGCAATTATTTGTTAAATTGATTTACACATGAGTCGTAAGTTAGATCCTTTCTTAAAGGGACAGAAGTTAGTGCAACTATTACTAACTTTGCGGAAGAGTATATATCAACAGTTGCATCATCAGTTGCAATTAATAGTATAGCTAATTAATTACTATCATACTCGTACAATGAAAGTGCAAAGGAACATCGACTGATTTAGATAATTCCTAAGACTGATTTAAAATGAAAGTTTCGATTTCTCAGTTATGTTAATATCACATCTTCTGAGGGTATGAAAAGAAAAACACAAAAATTATCCTTCCTGCATATCGATGGTTCCATCCAAACTTAAAATTCATTTGGAAACAAAAGGCCGACATTATCGTAATATGTCACCAATTAAAAAAAAAGAGGTCTTTTAACCTCAGAAAAACAATTTAAGATCTTAATACGCAATAAGCAGTTAGGATCTTACACAGTTATCCTTCTACATACTTATAAGAAAGTTGATTCTCAAAAGTTTAATGAGCAGTGATCTTAACAACTCGTTCTTGAATAAAAAGTGTACTGATGTAATTGATGTTTAGTGCATTTTGCTGGACTATTAAGCTAAACGGGATATACATATTAGGGTTATATTAGGGTTACCAAGTAATTTTATAAACTTGGTTATTTTACTCCTAATCCCAAGTAAGCAATAGCCTTCCAAAACTTCTCAAGCTAATGAGTCCTGAGACACGGATTACACCAAATGTGGATCACGTGTGGACTAATCACAAAGATGACATTTTATCAGCAAGTATTAATGGTCAAGAAGCATTTCCCCATTTGGTCGCGTGTTCTTCTTTTCTTCTGTACGTCATACACTTTCAAAATACTGAGATCTGTAGACATAAACACCGCCTTTCTCATTTGCGACTGATCCAGAGCATCCGAGTAGTTTATGCTGATATTGCATTTTTTTTTCGTATTTACCTTGAGACTTTCCTTAAAGGACTTTAGCCATCCTTCAGTTCCGAGACGTACATTCCGTTTGGGCAGATGGTATCTCAGAGTTGCTTGGATAACTCGTGAAGATCAGTACACTCAAATAACTAAAACTATTCTGATCTCTTTAGTGAATTCTAAATATTTTCAAAGGCGAGGTTGGTGAGATTTTCCATTTTTTTTTCGGACTAAACGCTGTACTTGGGATTTCAAGCAAACACTATCAGCAAATACTAACATTTATCAGAAACGGAATTTCTTCATAAATATTAGGACACATGACTAAACTTCGGCAAGTTTTTCGTATTCTTATTTGAATATGTTAACAACAATTTTCAGTTTCAGAATAAGATCTCTTATTCATGGCATTCGTGATGGTACCCATTCAGCCCATCAGTCCATTTTAGACTATACCTTTTTCAATGGATGGCCTGGATACTTTCATGCTCCAAAAATGGGATGATTTTAGTCTATACATAGAGAGCACTAGGAGCACGGTATCATCTCTCATCAGAGGGAGAGAAAGTGCAACTAACAGTGGAAATTAGATTCCTGAGTTGGGCCGAAGAATGATCAACGGCAGCTTCTTTTCATTGATAGAGAGACCGTATCTGCGCAAAGATAAAGAGACCAGATCCTCGAACCCTATGTGCGACTTTGTAGGGTGAGTGACGTTGGCCCAGACTTTCATAATAGTTTTTTTATTATTAGTAGTAGTAGTATTTATTTAATTTTTTCATGCATGAGAATGTTGTTGCCCACAGAGCTCAAGTGGTGGAGAAGTATCTTGAACTAAAGTTCTCCAAGGACTGTTGCGGTAAGCACGATCATCAAACAAACCAGAGCGAACATCGAATGCTTTTGGGTGCCTCACAGCACTCCAAAAATCGCCTTCAATCACTTTGTTAGCTGAAGTGTGCTGCGGTAAAAGAGAGGATTTGTTTCCATAGAATCTTGTAGGCAGCCTTATATAAAGCATGATCTACCGCCATCAGGCACATTTAACCTTTAGAGGTGATCGTACGCCGTACTGACGTTATGCGACCATTATTTGAGGATATCGTGTCTAATTCTGTAATGACATCTTTTCGAAATTCTTATACACCCCCCTATGTGATGTCCCTTACACTGTCCGATATTTCTCTCTACTTCTTCATTTCTTTACTCTATTGTATACACATCGCTAACGCACGAGTTATACCAAATTTTCTAAATATTATGTTAACTTTGTCGAACAGCGTATGCATACTGTTTGTGTGTGGGGGGGGGGGGTACATTTACCTCAATTCAGTTATTCTCTAAACTAACGGTCATCTTAGTTGAAATATGAAATAAGAATTTTATTTCATATTTCAAAATTCTTATTTCATATTTTAGAATAGTTTTACAATATATCAAGTATATGGCATGGAACCTCTTGTGCCCGATTAGTTTGAAAATCAAAACCATTTAATAAATTACTAGTTGTTTAATAGATGCATGCGAGTTAGAAAAGCTATATTTTTTTTTTTTTGAATAACGCATGTAAGAGAAAACTAAATATAATTTATTATTTAATTTATTATTCCTATATATTTCGCTCAGTACTATCCACAGATCGCATTTACAGAATTGAGGTGTTCTGAAAAGTTATGATAATCACCATGAAGGAATTGAGATACACCCATGTAACTTTAACTTACATATTCCCCACGAAGTGTTATACACTTGTTACAATTCTGCTGCATAATTTGCAATCCTCTGAGAAAAATGCATTTCCCTTGTTGCGCATATTGGTCTATTTTTCTTCTAGTTGTTTATCAGAACTTTTCAGACCCCCCTCCCCTCCCTCGTATACCATGAGCCTCTTTCAATAGATACAGATTTCACTGGAACCTGACCAAGATGCTGCTCTGCAATAGGTTCAAATCTGATCATTGATTTTTTGAATTGTGTGAAGCTCTACGTTTTGGGAAGTGATTTGTTAATTGTTGATAACTGTTTATAGTTTCATTTATTCATTATTTCAAAATTAACTAATTAATTCTACATTTATTCCCACGTCTCTGAACTCTAAAAGTGTTTCCTCCTACTGGACAGCTGCGACTTAGGAACTCGATATTCTATGCTTGTTGTTCGACTCGTTCTTATATTCAGAATTTAAATGGTGTTACCAGTTTTTCTGTTTTCTCGTTCAAAGAAATGTATGATACATTGAGAGAAATATATAGGAGTAATAAATTATATTTAGTTTTCTCTTACATGTGTGAAGTCGTTATTCAAAAAATAAATAATAAAATGTGATACACCGTTATAATCTTGAACGTTCTGCTAGAATGTCATTGAAAAATTACTAAATATGCTTGCGAACGACTATTCAATTCAAAATCAGAAAATACTATTTGCTTTTTGATCACATGTTTTTTATCTTTTTTACTGACATGCTTCAAAAAAGCAAGATATAGCTGTATAATTTTCTGTGTGTTATATTTTTTTAACACCTATGCCTCCATAATTAATAAGTGAGTATCATATGATACTTCAAGAATCTTCTTTAGTGATGTAATATACAAATTGTAGTCGCCAGTAGTCATGAGAAACTTTCAGTGCTTTTAATATTTTTTTTTTTACTTCATTTATTAAACTAAATATTTATGGACGTCTAGGCACAATGAGATAATCAATTAGGCTCAACTACAGTTCCATCGATGAAAGTACGCAAACTTTTTTTAAAAAAAATCTGGGCACTACGAGTGGAATTATAAATGAATTATACAAACGGTCACAATTCGGTGTTGTGATGAAAAAATTATTTCCCATGAAGAAGTGCGGGCACAAAAGGTGTCTCTGCGAACGTAGAGCGTAATCAATTGATGCAAATCGTGATTTATGAAATGTATACGTAAGACAGGCTACAAAAGTCCATATGTGAAAGGAAATATTTTGCGCCGCTGGAATGGAAATGCTTGTAATTCATCAGTATATTATTAGATTAGCATTAGACTAATATTAGACATTAGCATAATATTATGATAGTTCATAATAGTTCATATTTTGAACTATCATAGTTCATTCTGCGAAAAAGTTAATAAATTCTTCTTTTCACACTATTTCCATTAATATATTATTTTTACTATTACATTCTTCATTATTTATCAGACTTAAAAATTTATGAAAATTAGAAATTCTTTATTTTAGAGATATGATGGACCATTGCAACATTTTTCGCCAACAACTTTATATACTTTAGAGCTGCTTAATTATTTATTCCATAGAATACGAAATATTTTATATATTACTTCGATAAAGTATGAATTTTTTTTATACTTTAAATAAAATGACCCATTATTCTATACAATACCTATTCTGCCAAAAGGAAACTTGCGCAGAACAATATAGAAAATTATTTTCTCTAATCCACTGTGACTCAAAACTGGATCATAATAATTTTAAATTTCCTATACAAGGTGATGTGCAGCGTGGTATTTGACAGGTGAAATTGTGTAGCGAAGGTCTGGTCTCTGGTGGTGAGTACAGAATTCGCATAACATTCACCACAGCCATTATAAAAGACCAGGACATATTATTCGAGGTATTGGTTAGAAATAAAATGGTTCAGAGTAGAACTAAAGATGCAGCCTTTTTAATTCGCAATTAAAGTTTAATATTTACGTTCATTTGTTTCACCGGCTAATACTACATAATTTTAGCTTGATCCTCAGAAAGCTTTCGAATCACTGGTATAGCGAAGCATGATGAATTTAAGATATCCAAGATCACAAGGATCTGCAGTATTTTCTAAAGTGCAGTGTGCAGATTTTAAACTATATATATTATACCATTTATACTCAATTAAACGTAATTTCTTGGATATTCAAGATATCCTATTATCAATTTTTTTCGATAGCAGGTCACAGTTATTTTGTACACTAAACACTGATAGACGCTGTTATCTTAAGAGATTCTCTGTATCGCCTGTTATCCATTGCTGGTGGTACAACACTAATACACTGCATCTGTGCCAAATGACCACACACACACACACACACACACACACACACACACACACACACACACACACACATCATTAGATTATCAATTAAATGCAGGCTATGCAGCTATTCTATACTGAATTAACTAGTCACATAGTATATATAATCTATACCAGGGTTTCCCAAACTATGTTCCGCGGAAGGTGAATAAGTGTTCCGCAAGAAGTTCTCCTAGAATTTGTCATTTTAGTTTTCTAAGCATTTTTCATGAATAAGTATTTTATAGTGGAAATATTCTGAGGAGAATAATATTCGGGAATGTGTCGAAAAGCTCACACCCAGAACGCCTGATAACATCTGTGTAGCAAACGTTAGTGACAAGCCGTGTATTTTTAAATGTGAAAGAGAAAGAGAATACCGCTGTTTATGACCGATCATAAAAATTGCCTGCAAGCCGATTACAATAGTGGGCGACGTATCCTCTGTTCTCAAAACTGAAAGAAATAACATCTGACTTGCAAATGTTAGTGACCAATCAGCAAGGAAGTATAAAGAAAAGTTTTCCACTAAAATTGAAGATCAAGGTAGTCTATATCTGGTTCTCAAATCTAGTAATACTGAGTACTTTCTTCGCAAGTTCGTATTGTAGGGTGAAAGTTTCGAAACCGTAGTGCCGTGATAATTTTAAAAGTAATAGGCCTGCACATTTAAATTTGAATATGAATAAGAGACAAGGGACTTTGTTTAATTTTGGAATTAAGAAATTTCTTATTGAAGATGTTTGTGACGCAACAGAGAGTGAATCATCCACCACCAGCCTACAAATCGATCTCCAGGATGTACAAAAGGATGGGAAACTACCAGCACACAGGAGAAAAAAGTCTGCATTCACGCGTAAGTACTTATAATAACATTATAAATTTTTGGTGATCAGAATGGGATATATCAATGAAACTCAGCAGAAACTAATTTAATGATGTTTATGTTTAATTGATGTTTCATTAATTATTAATTCATAATTAACGATTAATTATTAATTCATAATTAACGATCAATTATTAATTAATAATAAAAAAATCAGCTAAATTAGCTATTACATTACTAAATAACCAAGGTGTTCCCTGAAAATATCAGGATTTGTGAAGTGTTCGGTCGTCGGAAAAGTTTGGGAAAATCTATACTATAGCCTGATAGCGTTCTTTTCTGCAGAACATGGCTCGCGTTACGTTAAATTCTATCACGTTAGATCAAATAAATAAATCAAGACTGCCTCATTGGAGATTAATAAATAAAAAATCGTAACGATCTCAACAGAAAATATTTGAATAAATGCCTTTTGAAGAGTATATCTAAACACATGTAAGTTTCTGAACGTACGATGACAAGTGCATTATGCAAAACCTGACGGATTTAGTATAAATTCATTTAGTGTGAAGAAATATATAATGCAGTTTCCTTGTCTGTAAACCAACTTTTATATGAGAGAGTCGTAATGACAAAACTATGCCTCCATTTTGGTTATTTGTAAGAAGCATTCTAATTAAAATGCAGATACCGATAAGTGTGATCGTGTGAAGTGTGAAATGATCCTCACTGTTTTCAGTTACGGAGTCAGGTCTTGCATGTCGTCACCTGAGCGAACATCGGATACTGACAGAATGAGTACTCAGCATCCCAGCTTCACCATCCACAGGCGTCGAATATGAATAGCATTTGATGTGAAATAAGGAAGTCTGGAGGAATTTAGTCTGTGAAAACTAAATTATTTCCAAAATTTTTCATTCCATCTCTTACTTCTATTATGTAAAGTTCCTATTGTCCAATATCCTATCTGTTTACTCTATTAATTCTTGTATCTTCTTTTTGTGTCTGATCCTTCGCGATGAGAATGTCACTGCCATATTATAAAAAATATTTCGCTGTATAAATAATGCAATCTGGTCTAGTGTATGATGGAGTTTGGGTCAGAAAAAGTAGTTCCGCTTTCGGCTCTGTTCGCATACTTACAACAAATATGGAAATAGCGATTACTACCGTGTCATTTCCTTCAAGTCATGTCCAAATGCGGCCAGTTATGTGTAGTCATTCTCTGATTATCGACAATTGTCATCTGTACAAAATAAATTATTCTTTATATAGCTTACAAACTGTGTCACTGTAACTGAAATTTTAGTGTTGCTTAAAGTAACCGAAACCAGATAATTAGGAGGATACTTCAGTGTATACTAAAATATGTCTGCACTGTCTGCTGAGTTAGAAGCTTATGAAACTCAAACTTAATGCTGGGCACTCCCGATTCTGACTTTATGCTCGAACCTACAAAGGTGGTAACAGGATTAATAATTCTGTTAACACCCCGTTTGAGAAGATGTGATTATTAAGCTTAGGTGAAAAATTTAGAAGAATCGAAAATATCTTAAAGGGGATTTGAAATAAAAGATATCGACCACGCCTAGTTCTAATCAGATTAATAAAGAGCATTATAACCATTCGAACAATTTGATGTAAACGATAGATCAAGCCGTTCATGATATAAATAAACATATATTATTGGGAGATTTATTATTAAAAGCATTCGTAGATTCATTCATACAAAAGCGACGTAAACGTGGTCTGCAAAGACGGAAAAAACATCTGCAAGAACATATCCAAGAAGTTTGGATATGTTCCAAATATTTCCATATTTTTATATGGAAATATAAAAATTATTATATTTCCATATAATAATATGGAAATATAATAATATTTCCATATTATTATATTTCCATATAATAATATGGAAACCTGCTATACAATGAATCGAAAAGTACTCTTAGGTAAGAAAATGTTAGAAAGTTGAGTAATATACCAAAAAAAAAAAAAGGCAATGGAAAAACGTGGAAAAATAAAGAAAATTAGTGTCTTCGGGATGAATTGACTGGTTGGTTAAAATTAAAGCCAAGACGATTAGTTTACTATTTGCGGGAAGAAACACCTTTCAATCCCCGTATGACGGCTTTTGTTTGAAATTATCTGCAATTCAATTATGGCCATAGGAAGATAGCAAGCCTCACAGAAAGCCTCTGTGAGGCTTGCTATCTTCCTATACCGCCATTAATTCTAACTGCTGACTTACAACTCAAATATAGGCTATGTAGTGTTCAATATTAAATGAAAAAGAACAGATAAATAGATGGGTGAAATTCTTCTCTGAGAAATTTCAAGAAACGATTGATTGCGACCAGAATCTAGAATTAAACGAACAAAATGCATCGTTGGATATAAATTTGAACGAAATAACAAAAATAGAAATTACAAAAGCAATAACTTCGATCAAAACAGATAAAGCACCGGGAGCAGACAACGTACCAGGCGATATACTAAAAGCAAATCCAAAACTTATAGCAGTGATATTATATCCCTTACTAAACGAGATATGGCAGAAAAAAGAGTGGCCTAAGGAATGGAATACTGGATAACTAGTCCAATTCCCCCAAAAAAGGGAATCTATCTGGATGCAAAAATTGGAGAGGTATAATATTGCTGAGTGTTATAAGTAAAATACTAACAAGGACAATATTAGAAGGAATCAAAAGAGAAATAGGCAAACAACTAAGACCAGAACAGGCAGGATTTAGAGCCAATACACCGACCACATTGCATCTTTGCGAATTATCATAGAAGCAATCATTGGAATGCCAGGAAGCTTATATTTAAGCTTTATCGATTTTTAACAAGCTTTCGACAACATAAACAGATCTTCCTTATGGAAACTATTTAGACATTATGGACTCCCAGAAAAAATAGCAAGAATAATTAAAAATGTATGAAAATTTCGAAATTAATTATCATAGACTTGGTGATGAGAAAAGTATCTCATGGAAATACAGGATTGCAATGGTTATTTCAAAACAAACTCCGCGATCTAGATTTTGCAGACAATATTTGCTTACTTCCACAGAAACACCAAAGTATAGACAAAAAACAACAGCACTTGTAGAAACAGCCAAAAATAAAACAATATTGATGAAAATAAATCCAAAGCAAAATAGCAAATGACAATAGAAGATACACCACTTAAAGAAATAGAACAGTTTATATACTCGTACCTTAATTCTAGAGTATCAATAAAAGGAGGAACTACTGAAGATATTAATAGAAGAAATCCCACAGCAACATGATGTTTGTGACATGATGTCTTTAGGTGACCACAATTTTCGTCGCCTGGTAAGATTATCATGCAACATTCTAATTAGAAAATACATATATTAGAATTATATACAACATACTGTATGTAATTTCAAAATTTACCAGCGAGTTTATGAGAATATAACCTCCAGAATTATAATACTTCAGCTATGCGCCTTAGAGAAAGTTCACTATGAAAAATATAATTAACTTCTATATACGGGGTTGCTGTGGTATTGAACAGAGGGTTTCGCCTTCTTCAGGTTCTCCCTAGTTTCTGGTGACACCAACAGTTCGAAATTGATGTAAGACCATTGAAACGTAAAGGCACAAATAAAAGACGTGTATACGTGATTCTGTGCAGAATTCGTGTCTGGTAAGCAGTGCTAGCCAAGGAAAATCCAATGCTGATAGTTAGTCTCTAAAGGTTATTCTTAGACTAGTAAGTTTTGAAACATTTTAAGTTTCGGTCCTATATGTCTATAACATCGATGAAATAATAATTTTCTTAACATCTATAATTTAACGTAGGCTATATTTTTAGCTACGCCAGTTCGGAAGTTCACTTATGGGACTGCAAAGTTTTTCGTCGTTTTCAGGTTTCTGTCTGGTATCTGATAAAAAATAAATAAAAAATAAAAAAAACCATCAATCTGAAACAGCTTTTAGGATAGGTTTCATTAAAAGCAATAATAAAAATGAATATTGGCAACTGGACAGATCCATGTATTTTAACGGTACAACGCAACTCCTATGACGAAAAATATATTCTCAGAATCTGTCTAATAATTTTTGAAACCTTTTCGAGTTTTCTGATTCATAATATCGTTAACATCCAAAATTTAATTTTGAACCAGAAAATTATTTGAAAATAGAGCACAAACTGCAACGTTTGTGCTCTATTTTCAAATAATTATTATTATGTTTTAAAGTGAATATTTTATCGGATTAATGTGAAAAAAGAGCTAGTGAGTAGTGAAGATATACGAAACTTTCTGGATAGTACAAGATGTTGTTATAAAAATAAAGAATAAAATATAGCTTAGTGGTACTTCTGAAGAAATTTTAAAAAATCAAGTTAAATAGCAGTAACTTGTATATTACTTAGGTGGGACAATGCATGCCAGAAATGAAACCGAACAGTGTGAAAAAGAAGAAAATAAACCATGCACAGAAAAAATCTGAGTCCTCATCACATTTGATGAAATTTGAAATATTAAGACACGTATTTTCTGAGGTATTTATCCAAAGACGGATTATACAATAACTTTCTTGCAGATAGACAGCCGATGAAACCGTACCGTGTGATCCAAAAAGTAGTGTGGAATCATACGGTTAGATAAACTGAAGAAAGATAACACAAGGAAGATAACCCTATATGATAATTTTTTTATCAGAAATGGACGAATAAATGTAATGTAGTTATTGTAAAAGGAAATAGTAGCAGAATATGTGGTAAACAATTTCTTTGTACAGCTAATGTACTGGTACAAAGCATACTTTTTTGTTTAATAATACTTATTAGCCTAAGAAGAGATTAGTCTAGTTTCATAAATGATACGCATATTTTGATACAAAATTAGAATGTCCTGCAATTTGGTGAGGAGTGCTGGCGCATTTGTTGCCCGACACTATTCTTTTTAATTACAGAATTAACAGTGAGTTTTTTTGCGCTTCGTTGATTTGAAAGTTATTAAGGAAGAACTGGTGACTGTCTCTTTATCGTTCAGTCTTATGCACGTACAAACTATATTAATGGATCTAGTAATCAGGAAGTACACGTTTCTATATCACCACTCCTAATTATCACCGCCATTATTATTTTGAACACGACGTCCAGAAAAAGGGTGTACATTTCGTGCAACTTTAAACTATTAAACATCGAACCCTGCAAGTTTTATTGCTAAAGCAGGATACGGAAGGAGAGGCCTGGGGTGACATTTGGCGGAAAGTAATTAGTATATCCGCTACGAAAACGAACAGAGCTCGTGCACGACGCCACCGCCCAGACAGGTTGACATGCTGTCATTCAGAGCTGATGGAAAGGCTGCTCGGGGACGAATATGGGAAAGGATTAAAGAAGACGAAGAGGAGAAGAAACTTTCGTCACGAAAGCAATGCGTCAGTTGGGTCAACTACTTAATTAACCCCCCAATTGTCGTCCGCTGAGGGTCAGTGATTGTAATGCCGTAGTACTTCCAACTTTGTACTATTTAAAGATGAAATCAGATAGATTAATTACTCCTATTAGAAGTTGAGTTAATGTTTTGTAATGGCGCGTGGTTTACTTAACGGATTTTCACCTTATCAGCACACGCAGAGAATTTCATGCCCATTTTGCATAAACCTAATTAAGTTAAAATCATCAAAAATTAATCTGTACATTAGGACTCCATAAATTACGTAACACGACTGGAAATGGAAGGGATACTACGGTTTCGTGACCAGTGGTGATAATAAAGAGTGCTGAAATTTTCAGATAGAAAATAGTCATTTTAATCTTTATATTAAAAAAATGTGTTCATAATATTAATCATTGCTTTTGGGACATTCGTTTTATGAACACTTTTTTTTCTTTGCTTTTTACTTCTTTTTTTTATTCAAGTGCATTATCAGAGCTAGCACTGCTTTGTTGAAATATATTAACATTGTCGATATTTGTAATGGATTTTAAAATTTTCGCTTTCAAATCTTTATGCTGCTTTTAAGTTGGGATATTAGTGCGTTGAGGCACACGTTTCATCTGAATCTTTCACCTTCAACCAAAATGCATCTCAATACAACCAAATGGATTTCATCGTCCGGTGTGAGACCACCGCCCAGCTTACTGGAAGTTTGAATTGGCTTCAAAATGTTCCATCTTTGTCTGTAGAGCAGAGTTGGAAAAATAAATGAAAATATAAAATAAATAAATAAATTAATTAATTAAAAAAATCCTCAACCCACCCATGGTACAAATGTACTATAGGTTCAAAAATAAACCTTTCATGGATGGGAGACACAATAAAAAATAATAATAATAAAATAACGAGGAATATAGTTTAATAAAAATAATATATATCTATACAAAAGATAAGAAGGAATAGAGATAAAACGGTATGCATTATAATTAGCACCTTTGAATTTAGCAAAGATAAGAAATATACAGAACACAGTTCGATTTACTTGCACTTCCCCGGAAACCAGGATTTTTTTTTTTTTTTGAAATAGTTGCACAACAGGAAATATTGGTAATTATTGTAGATAAAAATAAAAATGTGAAACGGCGACCTGAATAAAGTTGACAGTTCCGATGGCTTGGCGGAAACCTAATGATACTTTTCTTTATGCACACGGTATCCATGATAAAAAAAAAGCTGTAAAAGTAAAAAACATTGCAACAAATAATCATATACATTACTGTAAACAATTACAAAACCATTAATTCTATTCTGTTATATTATTCAGTTATAACAAATAATTTAAAAATAATAATACGTTTTCTTTTTATTCTACACGTTTTTCAAACCTAAAAATAAAAGTCGTATTTATATTTATGCCTTTATTTATCTTTTAATTTGGGGTTCATGAACGGGCTGAAAGAACATACATTAAAAGTAGCATCCGCTACCTTTAAATGCTGAATAGTATAGGGTCTCCCATAAGTCACGAAGGGTTTTAAAATAAGTGTTTTTCATATCTAATTTCATATCTCCAGGATCTGTATTTCATTATAAAAATATATATAAATAATTAATAAATAAATAAATAATTAAATATTTAACCCCTTCGTGATTATGGGCCGCCCTATATATTGAAAACTGCTATGTGCAGTGCGATGTATAAACAACCGTTTACAGTACACTCATCTACAAATCCCAAATTGGAATATTTTGTTTAAATGTTTTGGTAAAACCGTACGGCAGTAAGTCCTCTCATTTTGTTAATCAGAACTTTGAATACCGATGTACATGTAAGTATTCGATTCGATTCTTTGATTTGACTATTAATAATTAATGCCAGGCTGGTTGACTGAGTACGTAGAGCATCCGCTCTTAAATAGCCAGTAAGCTTAGTGTCAGAATCCCACTTGGAGGTAAAAACTTTTAAGTTCTAGATGAATTTTATCTACTAGTGTAAAATAACGACCCCCCCCCGCTTATTAAAAACCTGTCGGGGTTTGAAAAAGTTCGATGTTTGCTATGCAGATATCTATCTATCTGCATATGCTAGGGGATTTTTCCACCCTAAGATATTACAGAGTAGTGAAATACGAGGTGCTATCCAAAGGTTGAGGGAATTTGACCATAAAAAGGTTACTTACCCTAACTTTTGGCTCTCACCATCTCCTCCGAATTAGTCCCCCCTTGGCCATGTATACAGCGATCTCAGCGGGTTTTTTTTTAAATTATTCTATGTATCACTAGGAGATTGTTAATCAGTAACTGCTGCGTTTCCTACTGAATCACCTCAATGTATTAAAACGACGTCCTTTCGTGTGGAATTTCATCTTGGGGAACAAGAAAAGTAGGAGGGAACGACGCCAGAAGGATAGGGGAATGGAGAATGGTTGCCGTGTTTCTTGAAGCTAGGAACTGTGGGCCACGGCCCCCTTCGGAGCCTTTAGTTTTGTTGAAGGGGGCCATGAAATAATGAAAACAAATGTGAAATAATGTGGGATTAAATATTCTCTTAATTTAAATAATGAAAGCAAATGTTGTAAGACTAAGTGTGCCATGTCAAATATGTATGTAAGACGCTAAAATGTAATATTTGCATTTGCTTTTTGCGAATATCGCAAAAAGCAAATGCAAATTGTATTGTGTATGTTTTGTATTGAATATAAATACAATAAATATTATAATAATATGCCTGTATTACGATTTTTTTTCAATGGGGGCCTTGAAATATTTTAATTTTTCCAAGGGGGCCTTTACACCCATAAGTTTGGGAAACACTCTCTAGACAACAAATTACTGATCAATATGATGACTTCATAAAACCAGAGGGAAGGTGTGATAGGATGCAACAATGTTAACGCTGATATAATGAAAATAAGCAGTAGATAATCTGTGTAAATGGTTTGCATATAATGATTTAAGTGTACTTAAATTTTACTTTTATTTATTAATAATAAATTAAGATTATTTATAATTAATAAATGCATTATTTTGATTTATATTTACTTTCATATCTGAAAGATTGAAGAAAAACAGGAACTAAAATGCAATTTGCAGATCAATAAGCACTCGCAGTTCCCATCCACAGTTCGATGCAAGTGAAGTGATTATCACCTAATTCATAGAGCGATATCCAACTGATCGCTAAATCATTCACTTGTACCAAATTCATCACATTTGAAAATAATTCAAATAATTCATAACATCTTATTCAGAGATATGCAAACTTTATATAAAAATTGACGTAATACTCTTTTCATGGAAATATCAATTTCAAAAGGGGAAAAACAATATATATATAAGTTTCGTCCGTTTGGCGTTGTCTTCGAGCAACATGCTCAGCACATTACCACTTCAGATGCTCAGTGCAGGTTCACAATTTGCTTTATAACTTTGGTTTGATTTCTTATCCAGGTATTTATTTTGTGATCCTTTCTTGAGATATCAAGCATACATACATCATTCCATAAATTGTGTTCGTAGTTGTTTCTTTACATTTAATGTCCTTGTTTCGCAGCCATACTGGCATATGGCTGCGAAACAAGGAACATCAAATGTATTACTATAAAATTAAATGAAACAATGGCAGAGATATCCTCAATGTCTAGAAAAATGCTTTTGTGCTTAGGATGATATGACATAAGCACATACACATATTACGGAACATTGCATGTGTGCTTGTAGCGTATGATGGCAGTCGTTTGTTCTGTTCCTTACTTTTCTATCACGTTGCAGGAAAGGAGTGGTTATTGAGAGAAGGTTTCACGTAACAGGAAGAACGTCAAGGAAATGGGCTAAGATGTTGGTAATTGTTTTGTTTCGTGCGCAGGAACATCGACACATTGAAAAGCATGAAACGTGGCAGGTTTTACACTGAAGAGTTATAATGTTTGTTATTACATTCAGCTGTGATGGACAAAGCTAAGAAGTGTCAGTCGAAATATGTCTTGCTTTCCTCGCTAAAAATATTTTTTTCTCTCATTAAGAAAATTGAAATAAAAATAAAGGAGGTTCGCAGATTGGTATGCGGATTAAGTATGCAATGATGTGATCACATGATCACTATTATGATCATGATTTTTTTCTTTCCTATCCCTGGATGTCGGCAATGCTGCTTGCTGTTTAACATTTTAACTTGAAGTATCATAATAATAATAAAAGAAACATTCTTCAAATAAAATTTGGTCGCATCGCTGTAACAAAAAGAGATTCTTAAAATGTCTTTCTGCTTTTCTGCAGTGGCGAAACTGCAATTTTGGTTCTTATCCCAAAACAGAGAAGGCCCTTTCTGGTTTATGAAGTTATGTCTCCAAAGAGGAAAGCTTCAGCTGAACTCACTCAACACTGTGAAAGTTTGCGGAATAGTAGGCACGTTTCAGTAGATCAATTTCCATTGGATGCATGTAATTATTTCAGTTTCACACAGTTTCTTTAAGATGAAAGAGATAAGTGCACCTTCCTAAGAGATGTGGGACACCGATTTGTTATTATACAGAAGGTATCAAAATACTAAATTCTGCGGTTTTATCTTATTTTATGCCATGCATAACAGAACATTGCTTTTATGCACGTTAGAAAAACCAATGCATTAAAAATGTTTTTGTGCAAGGCATAATTCAATTTTCAATTATGTTGTTTGATTTGTTTTATAATGTCTTTGGTTTATCTGTTTTTAGTCCATATAATTCAGTATTTATTGTTACATTCAAAAGTATTTAATCTTCCAGGTAAATAAATTTAAAAAGCCAGCACTACAATAGTGGTGATGGTAGTAGTGAAAATAAATAGATCATATCGTTCGTGCAATACTGAAGATCTATTATGTTAACAAAACAAGCTGTTAGACATGCTCACAAACAAAAATGTTACGAATGCATTAAAAATTATTTTTTGTTTGTTTGTTTGTTTTATAGTCGCGTTAGTTGCCATTGGACTTGATAACCGAAGGGAAACATTCTCCTTTCTGGGCATGAACGAAAAAGTTGAACGCACTCAATGTACAGTATATTTACCTTACTTTACTTTCGATTCCTGGGAAATCTCTATCAATGTCCTGATTTCTGTAAACGTGTAAATGCAACCGCCGTTGATTTAACGCTGTAAGCAGATCCTTCTTGAATTACTCTGGCACTTAAATTCGTTTGATTGCATCAGAGCAAAATCTTAAATTTATTTGTGATTCGATAACACGACTAACTCTGCTACTTAAACCTATCCGGGTGACAGCTAAATAGCACCGTATTTTCGAACAGAAACATAACAAGTCTCACAACTGGCCAGCCTTTTCTTTTCCCTACATGGAACTAGGCAGGAATAAAAGTCATAGGGGACCTCCTAACCCAGATCCTAAAGTGGAAAGCATTCACAAGTCTACCAATGAAGAACCCAAAAACTGAAAAGCAATATCAACAGCTGCAAGCCTCCATTATAAAAGCCTATCCAGATATCTCTACACCTCAGGAAATCCGTATTCCTTCTAGAAACTGCTCTGGGCTGATATTTCATCTTGTACAATCTGAAGCCTCATTTCCAATTCTTCCCCTACTACAAGAAAATATACCACTTCCTCATGTTAGTGTCTACATCCTCGCCCTTCTTATTTTCATCCTTAACACTCTCATCTACAAGGCTGCATATGCCACTCAGTTTTCAGTGGGATTTAAAATATAAATCAAAGTGTGCCAAACCAGATTCCAACATACAGTGGAGACTATGGCATAACATCTTGCCAACTCCTTCTAATTTCTACAAATTTCAGCTGAGAGAAACGGATCTGCGTCTATTCTGTGACGTTTCAGGTACCTTGGAACACACATATCTAACCTGTCCCGCAAAAAAGTGATAATCATCTATGCCCTGAATACTGCCTCTAACACCTGTAACACAGCCAAGAAGACTACTGGAATTTAGTCCACACAGAAGAAAACAGACACAGAACATGCAATTTCCTTTTCATCTGTGCTAAGGCCGTCATCTGCAGCTTCTACCTAAAACAGACAAGAAATAACCAGCACCCATCCATCACTGAAACTGCACAAACCTTCATGTATATCCTCCGTCGGAAACTAAAAAGCAGGCTTTTATTGGAAATTGAGTACTACAAAGAAACAAAAACTGTCGCGAAATTCATAGAGGAGTGGAATCCAACTGGTACCCTCTTCTGCATTGACGACGACAATACGCTTCATCTGAAAGATAACTCAGACTGAAACTGAACTGTAAATTTTGACTTCATTTATTGCATTCTCTATTGTATATCCGAGAGGAAAATGTTTCTTTCTCTGTAATATATATACTTATATACTTATAATATGTAAATAGTCCTTGTTACCTATCGTCAAATGTATATTTTAAGAAGTTAAATTTAAAAAAAACAAAAATATATATATATATCTTTTGTGGGTCTACAATAGCTCAGTAGTGTCGCCGGGATGTTTCGACGTTTGCTTTTCAATTTAAAGTCTTATTAATAATACTTTCTGACTCAAGAATATTTATGTAGGGCAGCATTAGGACTGAAGGTTAATTAGGTGGTAGATGTTTTTTTTCTTGGACCGGAGTTAGTTTTTATCCTGCAGTTAACGGATTGTTTTTCACTAGCAAGCAAAATAAATCAATCTTTATGAATACAATAAGCAAGCCTCTTTAAGTGATTATCAATCTCGCACTGTTTGAACGTTCCTACAAACACACGTATCGTATTTGCTATATCTTACTCCAGTATATTCAAATACTTCATGGCGAGTATAAACGCCAGTATGTAGAACGATCAGTAAGAAACTTAAATGAAAGTTTTGGAAACTTTCATTAAATAAAGTTTCGTAAAGTTTCTCAGTAATAAATCATAAGTTATTATCAAAGAGCGGGCCTAGTACTGGAATCCTGAAATTCTTGAAAAATGTCTGTTCTTTAGTGAGGGATTTCTTGATCATATAATCTAAAGATTCAGTCATCTGCAATTCGTCGATAATTTCGCATAAAAATATTTTTTGTAATGAAATTTAGGAATATGCTGTGTTAGATGACTTAAATATTAATCCAATGCAGTTGCTTATTCATCCTAATTTCGATTAACTGTGTACAGGTTGGCTGCAGTTGGCTGCAACCTGCTATTTACTGACATTATTAATAATTACTCTTAGGTTTGTTGTTGATTATGCGGGTGTGCTTCTGATGAAATTTCAGAGTCCCAGTGTACATTCTAGCAATTGAAAAGGAATAATTACTCGAAGTCGGTTGGATAATACAATCTATAATAATATCTAAGACCTTATGTTTCTGGCTCGTTTACAAATTAGTCCTCTATTTTTGATTCAAGTCTGCCAAAAAGTCCAGAGACCTATAATGTATTCGATATTTGGTCGACCTCAGTTACGAGATGTAAATGAGAAGATGGGGAGGAGGAGGAGGAGGAAAAACGAGGGTTTTGTTATTTTGAAAGTACTCCAGTTCTTTCATTAACTGGATATAACAATTCAAAAACATTGCACGTAATTATTCTTATGAGAGTATCTGTGAGTGACTGGCTAAATTATTGTCTTAAGAGAGTCTACCATGACTCTCGAAGGGAAGAGAAAAGATGTTGAAAACGTACGATGCAGCAAAAATATAAAAATCATTATAACTGAAGGAACCTCCTAAGAGGCACATTCTCTTATCTGCTTGGCTCATCTACTGATCTAGAAAGGACATGCCAAGCTGAATGCTGTGAATTCAAAAGCCATAATTAATATTAAACTCAGTTTAATATGTCATTTAATAAAAGCCGTGATTAATATTAAATCTGAGTTTAATATGTTGCATATTCAAACAAAATTGGCGAAAGACTCCAACTTAGCATGAATTTGTTTTAGTTTTTAAATGAGCAAAGACATACCAACAAATCTCTCTCTCTCGATATGAGACTAGTAACAACCTATTTATTGAAAGTGTTAACCATTAAACGTGAATCATTTTCAATCACTTTCAGGGCTGCAATAAGTATAGTCTTACATCAGGCAATGAAATTCATCTCCCACTTGAAAGACATTCACAAAACGTCTTTGGCCAAGGTGGAACCCATCGCCTACTCGTTGAAGACATCGTGAACAAAGTTATGCGGCGCGTTATATTTTCCCATAAGTTAGCATTATTATTACCAATTTGTTATATAATAAACATGATAGATTATCTTATATATTAACTACTACTCCGCTGTCGTTTTCGAGTGTGTTACACAGGTACACACACACACAAGAATATTAACTGCAGTTATGAAATCAAGTAACTGACATGTAGCGTATAACTGATTATTAAAAAAATTTCTGCATGTCGATATTATCTGTGACGAGTTATATATATATATAGACGTGATGTAAAGGTTCGAAATATGTTATTTTTAATGAAATAGCCAAAGAGTAATAAAACATTTTGAGAAAGCTGCAAACCAAGTCCAAAAACTTCAGTATCATAACTCCAACTTTTAGACATAGGAAAAATTGATCTCTCTCTCTAGGAATATTCTAATACCATTGAAATTAAACATTTGTCACCGCGTAACACGATTACCGTCGGCCTGAGTATGAACTGGATGGCGGTGGACATCTAAAAATAGAAAGTAAATTTCACAGATGAAATGTTTTCTACCATCGACATCGGGGGAGGAACCACGTCAATAGTTAATGATTCATTTCTGTGCCAGAAAACTCAATCTTATTATATTTCTAGCAAATACAGTCTTGTTGACATGAGCAGTCAGCGTATCGACTGTCCAACCAACTATCTGTGGATCGCAATCCAACTGTATGCATGGATGTTTTATGAATGTGGTTCAGTCGGGAAATGAATTTCTTCGCCCGGCGTGAGACCGGCATCCTGGTTATTGATGAACTGAAATAGCTTGTAAAAAGCTCATTCTTGTTTGGTGTCTGGAGCAGGGCGTTCGGATTATCTAACTCTTGGTTCATTCATTGTAACTAGTCCAAAAGTAGGAGGGATAATTTAGTGCGTACTGCTCATATCAAAACGAAATTATTTTACAATAACAATTCCTTATATTATATAAGGAATTGTTATAGTAAAATAATTTCGTAATAATTAATAATAAATAAAATTAATAATTAATAATAAATAAAATTAATAATTATAATAACTAATTAATAATTATATTTATATATAATTCTTAATCGTTTTCTTCTACCTTTTATGGTAGAAGAAGACGATCACATAATTTTATGGTGTACCGAAAGTCATAAGGTGGTGGTTACCTTATGCCTTTCGGTGTGTCCTATGTCTGTAGATGCGTGTGTTCACGGGGCCGGTTTGAATGTTCTGAGGGACGAAAAACCCTAGTTTCCGGGTGAAGAAATTCCCTATCTTCGTAAGAGACCGGCTAACTCACCTTTTGTCGAAAAAGACCATATAAAGGTTCGCGTCACTGACGGGAATCGAAGGTCTTTCCAACCATAGGGCTCCGTCTATACCGACTAAGCTACGGAGGCTTATATATATATATATATATATATATCCATCATCGTTTCCCAAAACAGTATGACCACGTCTTTGTAGCATCCGTTTGCATCTGTATTGCCACTGACTCCACTAGCCAACTGATGGTGTCCTAAGGTATTCCGGACCAAGTACACAAAGTGACATCCTGAGGTCTCCGACCAACAAAGACACTGTCATCAATTGGCAGATGCTGTGTTCCACGTGATCCCACTAATTGTGCGATAGGATTCAAATCAGGAGAATTAGGTGAGCAGTGGAGCACGCGGAATGCTTGAATATGCTATTTGACCATGTTTGCACAATACGAACCTGGTGACATGGAACGTTGTGTTGTTGGATGAGTCCCGATCAATGGGACCACATTGTATCCATGCACTGCTGCACTTAGAAACAATTCCCACGTACGAATTAGTGGTCAAGGTGGAGTCAATGAGAACAATCGAGAATCCAGTTATGTCAATGAGAACAATCCCCATACCAGGATATGGCAACCATCGTCCTGTTTCCTGGGCGTACACTTCAATTTGCTTGATGGATTTTAACACATATCAGACCATACTACTAGGAAATAAATTAACTGGATTTGTTTTTTAAGATTCTATCTCATCGTCTATTATCGGTAAGTGCATCCATCGATATGAAAGAACTATTTCTACTCAACGTAATAATATAATAAGAGCGACAATTGACATTTATGACTTAAGGGGTGAAGCGAAAAGCTTTTCATATTCCCCGTTGTCTGTCATGGTCATAGTGAGGGAAAATATTATGAGCAGTTTGCTCGCCCAGAGGGCATGGAGACATACCTCACTGAAGGAAGTTAAAATGGCTTTTGGTCTTTTGTGTTTTAATGTATCCATAGGCTCATAGGCTGCTACAGCTTGCTGAGCAAGATCATTGGGATGAGTGGACGTCTTTAGGAAGAACTTTGCAGCTAAAGCTTGCAGGAAGGAAAAGATATAAGGAACATTTGTATCTCGCTGAAGTTAATGATTTCTGACGAACCATGGGGCGTTTAAGATCATTCTTAAGCATTTGTTCTGAGCGCGTTGTAATTTGATAACATTTGTAGCGGATGTGTGGCTACAGGCTGGAGAAGCATAAGTAACTATAGGACGAATCGTCAGCTTGTATAAAAGCAGTTTGAATCTGATGTTTAGCTTGCTGCTTCTGTTTATATGGGGATAGATCTGAGCGATGGCATTAGATGCCTTTGTACATGTAGCCTTGATGTGTTGGTTAAAAGTTAAGTTTCTGTCGAGGACGACACCTAAATAATCTGCCAGGGAATTTTGGTGTTGAATAATAAGATGTCTCCGACAGGAGATATCGACCTTTTTGTGAAGAGAATAGCTGAACTTTTTAGGAGATTTACTTGCATTCTTTATTTGGAGAACCATCTTTCTAATTTTAGGAGGTTTTCTTGAAGTTTTCTAGTAACGAAATGTGGTCGGAGAGATCTGACTAATAATGCTGTGTCATCTGCATGCAGGGCCATGATGGATGTCATTGGGTTGTGCGGGATACCAGACATGTATATACAGAGAACAGCAATGGAGCCAGTAGTGTTCCCTGTGGCACTCCGACCAAGATGGGTCGGATTATTAACGTCACCACCTCATCGCTGAGATGAGGTGGTGCCGTTAATCTTGAGTTGCATGGTGCTGTTTTGAACAGGACCATGCAAGTCCAGATATGAACTATGAACTAACTAAATGTGTCAATTTCATTGAGATACCAGCTGAGATAAATTTATGTAGCAATCCAAAGTGCCATATTTTGTCAAATGCTTTGGATAGGTCAAGGAAAACAGTTCCCGTGTATTGACGCCAGTTGTAGCTGGTAGTAATGTATTCCACAATTCTGTGGATTTGGTGAATAGTACTATGGTATTGCCGAAAGCCGAACTGCTCTTTAGGAAGGATGTCTAGTTCATTTATTGAGGCTTGAAGATGTGCGAGGATGACCTTCTCCGCAATCTTGCCGAGGTTGGAGATGAGACTGATTGGACGATACTTTTGAGGCAGGTGAGGATCCTTGCCTGGCTTATGTGTAGGAATTACATCGGCCAGTTTCCAGGTGGAAGGAAAATAGTGAAGACTTAGGATTGCATTTATAATTATGGCCAGGTGAACTACTGCTTTTCGAGGCAGAAATGTAATCACCCGATTAGTAATGCCGTCTCGCCAGCTTTTTTGTTCTTTAATTTTTTAATAATGGCATATATCTCAGCAGGTGATGTGGGTGCAATATGGTCAGTGCTGGTGTCAGGAAGTTTGGGTGAGTGTCTGACCTTGCTGTGAATCTTATATAGGTAGTCAAAGTCAAGGTTTTCATACGAAGGCCTGCATTGCTTCTCCAAATTGTTTGCTATAATTTCTGCTTTGTCTACATCTGTGTGAGCAAGGCCCTGGTCAGAGAATATCAGAAGAAGGGATTTGTTTCTGATATTTTTCAGTAGTCCCCAGATGGAGTGATTAGAGGCGAAATTAAGGCTAACTTTTCTTCCCATACTTGGTCTCTATGAGCTTTGAGTGCATCTCTCACTGCCCCATTTAATCTGTTTAGAGCTGTTTTATCTTGTGGTGCACACGTGTTATGGAATCTTTTCCTAGCTCTGTTTTTGTCTCTGATCACGTTCAGGATGTCTTCAGACAAACGACCTGGCTTGCGGGAAGATTTGTAGGATGTAGCTACCGTTATAGCAAAATTAATTTGTTGTGTGAGATTTGTAACTGCAGTTTCTACTTCTTCTTTTCGTATGTGAGGAACAGGTCCAAGATAATCCTTGAGTGCTGTTGACAATCTTTCCCATGCTATGTAGGAGTGAGGAGGAGGAGACAGGTATTCTTGTTTTCCCAGCTGTAGTAGATTTGGGTTGTGATCGGATGATATCGGATCATCCATACATATAATGCTGTATTGAAGTTTGATATCCTGCAGGATAGCTATATCCAGGATGTCAGCAGTGCCAAACGTACTGAGATGAGTTGGTTCGGTGGAGCCTGCCACAACAGCATTGCTTGATCCTAAGTAATTGGAAAGGATGCAACCATTCTTGTTGGTGGTTGTGCAATTCCACGCAGGGTGCTTGGAGTTCAGTTCCCCGGCTATAATGGTGGGCTCTCTGACGCATAAGATGGCATTTAGGTCAGAGTGTAGTAAAGATTTTTGGGGAGGGTTGTAAGCTGAGTAGATTTTCAATCTTCCAGAGGAGCTGGTGACAACTTTCACGCCTGTGATCTCAAGGTTAGTGGTTGAAGGGTTGCTCACAGAGTGGTGCTTAATGTAATTTTTAATGAAGATGGCAGTGCCGCCGCCTCTGTAAAGTAATCTATCATTTCTGTATAGGCGATAACCCCTTATTTTAGGATTGCCTGAGGGTCTTAAATGAGTTTCACTGATTAATATAACATCTGGTTGATACCTATATGTGAAATCTGGGAGTTCCAGAATTTTGTTTTTGAGGCCATTTGCATTCCAAGCAACGATCTGAAGAGATGCTGGAATGAGTTTGTTACTATTCATTTATGAGAGCTGTGAGGATGACCTGCGTTTCACGAAGAAATCTTTCAGTCGAGGTTGCAGTAGGGTTTGACAGGTTGAAATCTTGTAGCATGTTTGCTAGTAAGGCCGTAATAACAGCTGTTAGATTTTTAGGTGCTATTGGTTGATTTTGTTCTGGTATTGGTCTATTTGTACGGGTCACATCGGCATAACTTCTTGTTTGCTTTTGGGTGTCTGTATTATTAAAGGTCTCTGACTGTGGCCGCTGAGTCTCCGGTTTTGATGCATGGGCCTGTGATGTTCTTATACTGTAGGAGGAGGGCTGATTGATTGCCTACATCCGCCTGTTCTTTGGGTGCTGAGTACATCCTTTGTAGTTCGCAGGATGAGGGCCACCGCAGTTGGCAGATTTGGTCGAGGTGGTCCTCGGCTTTGTGCAGGTATTGGTTGGGTGGCTGTCCCCACATTTCCAACATCTATATTCCGCTCTACATAGATTCTGGGCATGGCCAAACTTCTGGCACCTGTGGCACTGCCCAGAAGATGGTCTTTTCCGCAGTGGTTCTGGTGTGACAATGAGACCACAGACTGTTTTTAAGTTGAAGATATTTTTGCAAATTTTATGAATCTCTACTAGGACTAATGGCATGGGAGTCTTGTCTGCTTTGTACATTCTGTTGACCTTGACTGGAGGCAGATCCTGAGAATTAAGGTCAGCAGCTATTTCTGCAGTGTCAATGTCTTCACAGACACCACGAAGGACCACTTTTAAGTTTTTTTTTTCGAGCTGAGGTGTGATACTGGATGATATTGGATGCCTCTATCGTCCAGCTCTTTGGTCAACCTTCTATAGTCTGTTACTGTTACTGGCTGTATCTTTATGACTTCATTCATGTTTTTGGCCTTAATGAAGCTAATGTGTAGATTGGGCATTGTGGATCTTAAAGCTGCCCATTTCTGCTTTTCTCTAAGGATGATCGGAGGCACCCTTTTCTTTGGGAGAAATAGCGGCGTTCGAACCCTGAGCATCCTGTTCCATTTCGTTATCTTTGTACAGTTCTTCTGTTGTTATTCGCTTTTTGCGTGCATGCACTTCTACAAAGTCTGAACGAGTAGAAGGCACCGATTGTAACTAATCTTCTGCGACAACGTCTGTGACACTTTCCTGGGGAAATGTGTCGTAAAGCTTCACTTTTCCCAGCCAATTGATGTTAAGTAGTTCACCTAGTCTTATAAATTCTCTATATACCTCCTCGAATATTGTCACATTTAGCTGTTTTTCCATGACTATCAATGTGACGTATCTAAAGTTGGGGAAGAAAAAAAAAAAACGCTTATCGTGCAGTTCCAGCCTTACCGGCACTTCTGCAGTACTCAGAATTTTTGGGTAGGAGCACTGATATATAATGGCGTGGTGTTCAGGACATATTTACAACAAATATCACTTGCCGGTCACTCCACACAATCATCACCATTCAATACTCAATTCATTTCTCGACTCTCGCCTGACATCTTGAAAAGCTCACAATTCATCCATTCAACGCAGTCAATGCAAATTTTGGCGGGTTCCATAATAAGAGTTCAACAAACAACAACGTTACTGGCTTGCTGGGTGAAGCATAAAATGCTTTTTGTTTTCCCCTTTGTCTGTGTTGAGAAGCTTGATGGGGAGGGGGGGGGGGGTTGTGAGCCTTATGCTCGCACTTTGTGAACTATGGAGTTAGCTCTGTTCTGTTGAGAGTAGGATTGCCTTGGGTCTTTTATGTTTGTGATAGTCATGTTCACTATAACTGGAAGCTTGTCTGATTAATGGGTTGGGATGAGAGTGTGCCTTGCTGAAGAACTTTTCCGCATGGTCATGAAGGAGAGAATGTGGATGTCTGGGGTTCCGGTTTCTCTGTGGATCTGCGTGTTTCTGACGAACCATGGGGCGTCCAAGATCATCCGCAGGCATTTGTTTTGTATCCTCTGTAGTTTCAGGATGTTACATTTGGATGTGTGACTCCATGCTAGGGATGCATATGTGATTATTGGTCGTATTACCATCTGATATAGTAGCAGCTTGTTGTGTGTATCTAATTTGCTGATCAGGGGATAGAGTTGGGCTATGGTTCTGGATGTCTTTGTGCCTATGAGCTTGATGTGGCTGTTGAAATTTAGCTTTTTGTCTAGCAGTACTCCAAGGTATTTGGTTTCTGTCTGCCATGGTATCTTTTTTCCGAGGAGTTGAATGTCATCTTGAATGAAGGCTTTGGATCTGGTGAATAGTATAGCTGAGCTATTGATGGGGTTTACTTGTATCCCCCAGTCCGAGAACCATTTCTCTAGCTTTGTAATGGTGTCTTGGAGACCACTGATCACCAGGTGTGGGCAGAGAGAGATCTTGTCATTATAGCTGTGTCATCAGCATATAGGGCTGTGATTGCAGTCCTCGGGTTCTGTGGAATGTCAGCCACGTAGATTGTGAAAAGTAAAGGAGCCAACAGGGATCCCTGTAGTACTCCTGCCAGAATTTGGCGCCTAGTTGAGATGGTGCCATTTATTTTTATCTGCATGGATCTGTCAGTGAGGTATGATTTTATTAGACGGGTAAGGTTTGTTGTAATGTTGGCCTGAATGAGTTTGTAGAGTAATCCTTGATGCCATACCTTGTCAAAGGCCTTGGCAATATCCAGAAAGACTGCAGCTGTGTGAAGATTCCAGTTGTATCCTTGAGTGATATGCTCCATTAGTCGGTGTATTTGTTGCACTGTGCTGTGTGCACGGCGGAAGCCAAATTGTTCGCTTGGAATTATTCCTAATTGATCTGATTTTTCTTGTAGTCTTGAGAGGATGATTTTTTTCAGCAATATTTCCTACGCTGGAAAGCAGGCTTATTGGTCGGTAGCTTTTGGGGGGGGGGGGTTGTGGATTGTCTCCTGGCTTTTTTATTGGTATGATGTCGGCTGTTTTCCATGCAGCGGGGAAGTGTTGTATCCTCAGTATTGCATTGGTTATGTTAACCAGGTGCACAATAGCCTTTCGAGGAAGTCGTTTGATGATTCTGTTTGTAATTCCATCTGGACCTGGAGCTTTTTTGTTGTTTAGATGTTTTATGATGTTGGTTATTTCCATTGGAGTAGTGGAGGTGATGCTGTCTGGTTTGTCTGAGGTCTGTCTTAAGGTACGCTTGACCTGCTGGTGGACTTTATATATGTGGGTGATGTTTATGTTTTCATATGGTGGGCTGCATTGTTTTTCTAGGTTTTCTGCTATTGCTTCTGCTTTTTCTTTATCAGTGTGCGCCGTTCCATGTGCAGTTTGCATGGGGGGGGGGGGATTGTGTTTGGTGCTCAGGGTCTTCAGAAATTTCCATATTGTGTGATCTTCTGGGTTGAGTGATGACAGTTTGAATCTTGAGTAACTTGATTCGAGATAGCGGAAGATGAATACCGGCATGATGGTTGTTGTTGCAAAGAATGTTTTTGATTTCAGTGGTGATTAGTGAGTTTTAGATTTTGTGAAATCTTCTTGATAGCGGAATACAAGGTAAGACTTTCACTTTTGATGCAATTTTCCGGCCCTTGCCCGTTCTCTTCGCCATTATAAATATTTCTCAGAATTTCTGCTGGCAGGTCTCTAGACCTGCGGGATTTCTACTTCCGCTCATACGCAATTCCCCATCTGGTTGAATGTACAGGTTTCCTAAACCTGTACACTCAATCAGATGAACCCGAAGATATCGAGGACGAATTAGAAGAGATCAACAACACATCCATCTCCCTACCTGAGAACCACAGTCAGACAGACTTCACAGAAGGACACACGAATAAAAGATGCAGAACCGAGGATGATCATATGGAAAACGAAACACCCTCACAAACAGTGCCAGAAAAAAAAAAAAGGAAAAGGTCCCCTCGGTAATTCTCCGTGAAAATGAAAAATGGACCACAGTTGCAAGAAACCTGAGAGAACATAACATTGACTACTCCTGGGCCAGAAACACCGACGAAGGAGTAAAAATTCAACGAACAACAGTCACAGACTACAGAGGATAACAAAAATGATGGATAACAACAAACTACAGTACCACACCTTCGCACTAAGCAGCGAAAGATATCTAAAGGTTGTACTGCGAGGTGTCACTGACGGCTTTACCTCCGAGGAGATCACGGCAGACCTCACCCAGCAGGGCCTAACACCAATCAAAGTCAGCCGGATGCTTAGATCTGATAAACAACCAATGCCATTAGTATTGGTTGAGATCCAGAACATGCAAAGACGAATTTACGACATAACTGCGGTCTGTTGACTTAAGATAACAACAGAACCACTTAGGAAAAGGGCATCGGCAGGGCAATAATAAGAGTTCCAGTCATGTGCAGTAACTAATAGATCGTATACAATATGCACTTGTCCGATTGGACAAAGAGATAGAAACTCAGCTGTCTGTGAGAGCTCTAGTTCATCCTTCATTTTAGTTACATTATTAGATTTTTTTTTTTTTTAATTCTGTTCTTATCTATCTGTTTTTATATCATAATGACATTCATATTTCTTGTCCAAATTCAGACCGATTTCTTTCTTTCTAAAATTTTGAATTTTGGAGTTTTAAATTCAGCTTGAAACGAAATATTTTGAATTCAATTTTTCAAGTGATGATGAAACAAGCGGTCCTTATCAATCAAACGTTGATTATTGGAAAATCCGATAAAAGTTAAAATTTGCATTGATATTCATTACGTGCCCTAAATTCTTTTTGAATATCCTTTTAAAAAGTAGAATAGCAGCGAGGTTTTATTTGAAATTCTTTTTATTTTTAAGTCATGTTCGTATTGTTCACAACTTGTATTCCATTGCATAGCAACTGTTCATATTTATGGCAGCTAAGCATAATTTTCTTTAGATATATCAGGCGCCATCCTAAGCTGCCTAGGCATTAATTTATTTAAGCGGCCTAACAAAAGTAGGATATACTCCACGTTTTCAACTGAGGCACCATCTTTTCCCTTTTAGCACTGTCAGGATTAATCCTGAAGTGTACTAAACGAAACAGTCATTAGACAAAATTTGGAATAACCTGAGATCGGTAATTAAAGTGATAATAATGACAGGAGGAAAGTGCAACACAGTTGTAAGGCGTTCTATCCATTAATTATCCTTTTGCTCCGAAGCGACAGGTTGGGTAATTACAAGCAAAATTCGAGTTATCATAACCAGTCATTCTTCGTACGAGCAGCATTTGCTGAGATAAATTTCACTGTTCACTACGAGAACAACAAAATTATCTGTTTTTTCTAACAGTTGTCAATATATAGTTTCAGTGTCTCGATGCATTTAAGATGCGTTTAAACTACACTTCCCATACATTTCATCTAAAAAAGAATACATTGAATTGCTATACTTACACTGATACAATCAATTATTTGTTACTGATTATTGCTATAAGTAAGAATAAAGAATTCATACAAATAAACGAATATGGAACAACTTCGTTCGTCCCTGACTTGGAATCATTTCGCAATCACATACCACCGGGTTCAAATTATTATAATTTAATTTTCTTCCTCTCACAGGGCCATATTTCCATATTTCCCTTATCGGTCATTTTTAATTTTTTGTTCTTGTGAAAATTTCATCCCCGTTATGTGGTCAGGGTACTCACCAAGTGTGAGGGTATTTCGTCTATTGGTTCTCTCTACAGATTGTTCTGAATAGGGGTACTTTAATCTGAAGCACTCCGTGTAATAACCGTGATATATAATTTTATGGACGTGATATATAATTTTAATTTCTTTCTTATTTTCTCAACTCTCCACATTTAATTTCACTGTTGCTTTTATCTGCTTAAATAGATAAAATATTTTCATCCTTTTATTGATGATTTTCAAATTTCATACAAAAATGTAGCTAATTTTGTAGTTAAAATTTTAGTTAATGCCTTCTTTTAGTGGATACTTTTAGGAGTAAACATAAGTTAGCATTGTCCCAATAAAGTAACTGACGCAATCCAATATCTGGATATCAGGTTTAATGACACTTTCTTTTATACTGTGAGCCATCGTAGATGGAAACACAACAGGGGAGTTCATGTCCTTGCATTTTACCTGCATTTACCATCTTCCTGCACATCCTTAATATCAAATTACTCACGTACACAATATAATTACAGCGTCTGAACAGACATGTGATCAAAATGCCTTGGCATTTAAATCACATCTTTTCTAGATGTGTAAAATTTAGCTCAAGATCTCTGTAATTTCTTCTTGATTTCCCGCCTATTTATCTCTAATTAAAATTTGATCTTAACAAAATATCGGAATTCTGCTAATTTTTCGTGTTTTTCTTGAAACAATTTTTCTTAGCTTATTCTCAGGAATGAACTGGTATCATGCGTGATAACTCACATCTAAAAATAGGAAAATCCAATATTTTCATGCAAAATCTCTTTCGCTCTCTCTCTTCTCTACATACACGGGCGGGCGGGCGTGCACACGTACACGCACACACACACACACCAAACGCATATAGTATATCCCAAATGCGAGAAAGTGCCGCTGCAGTAAAGACAAATCTCTTTCTCGCCGAGTTTTCCTC
Source organism: Typopeltis vanoorti (assembly GCF_054136105.1). Lineage (NCBI taxonomy): Eukaryota > Metazoa > Arthropoda > Arachnida > Uropygi > Thelyphonidae > Typopeltis > Typopeltis vanoorti. The sequence goes on from NC_143561.1 coordinate 111,596,056, forward strand.
TGTTTACATATCTGTTCATCCATCATTCCGACCACTGCCTCCCGGACACACATATGCACACTGCAACACTTGTGGTTTCTTCGAACTTTTCCAGCTTGTTGGAAAGCTATTTATCAATAAAGAGATATTACCAAGATTGCACCAATTATAGGAAAGGAGGCACAAACAAATTTTTCCACTTGTTAAAGCTATGAAATGCAAAATACAGCAACACGCATACCGGCGGTCATTAATCGATTCTTTCCGAACCTTCGATTATTCTACGCAGAGCGGCATAGAGAAAAGTAAAGAAGAGGAAACTTGAATGTGAACTGCTTGAATGTTGTGTGCGTGTCCTGCCTTAGCTGTTGAGAGTAGTTAACTTCTTGTGTAATGATATACCACACTGGTCTGAATTTGCTTGTCCCATCTGCAGAGAGCTACCGGAAATGATTAATTACAAGGTTGCTTACAAATATTTGCAAGATAACTTGTAACACATACAAGAGATGCCCACATGCATGCGCCAATAATTATCTTTTGGAGAGAACTAATGAGTCACACTGCCTACAATGTCACTGGAAAACACTAATTGGAGTCTCTTATATGCTAGCTAGCATTTCAAAGAAAGATGATCAAATCGGCGTAAAGTTTTCTGGTTGTATTCTTCAGAAGAGTAATCAACGGAAATTTATAAAAGTTAACGTGAGATGAGGTGTACAATGAACAGGTGGAAAGGAAAATGGATATCGGGTGCCTCGACGAATATTAAAATGGAGAAACTTGACGGAGTGCGACAAAAAATTAATTTCTTAAAATGCATTTGTAACTTGCACTTGCAGTATTCTATGCGAGTTTAACGAATGAGAATTATTATCATTATTACGAACATCAAATATTTTTTACAACAAATGGATCATCATCAAAAATCCTGATGAATTTTTATATCATGATATTTTCATTCCCTTAGTGTGTAAACGATAGTCAGTGAGAATCACAACAATCTAAAAGATGGTAGTGTTTATCGTTTTAGTCAGATGAAGAAATCTAAACATAAGCAGATCAATCCTGAACAATTATTCTTGATTAACACACCAGCTCTGAGTTTCATAAAAACTACCTATCCGACCTTACACAAATTATACTCAACATCTGTTGTCACCGGTATGTGCAGCATATGAACTATTGCTACACATGACGGCCACTGAATTAGAAATTCTATATAATGCCGTGTTGGAACTGATTTAGCCGGAATTACAGCACATACACGGTTGCAATATATAAGTCGTTGGATTGCATCTACGTCTACATCATACCAAACAATCACCATAATTGGCACAGACTTGACGGAAGAGGACTTGGTTTTCGAATCAGTTTCTCTATCAAGGCCGATACGTTCTCAATGGGGTTCAGATCCAGGCTTTCAGATAACTTTATGGAGCGACGATTCACGTACATCCTCAATCAAGTGGATGCGCAGTGAATGTGTCTTACCCGAGTGCTTAACTCCAACTATTAAATCCGGGGTGGAAATGTGATGGTATCATCCTGTATTTCCTGCTTTGGCCTCGGACTTCTGTTTGTGGTGCCAAGAACATTGAACTCCCAGAGGTATCTGAACATTCTGTAATAGATCAGTTACGTTGAAACTTTGTAGCGTTTCAACGTAACTGAACTATTGTCTCTTTCAGCAAGCCTATGCCCGTGTCATAAGGAATTGTGGACATGATCATCAACATGCTTGACTGGCTCCGCAGAGCTCTGATCTGGACCCTACTGAATATCTGTAGGATGAACTGGATTCGGTGAGGTCAAGGAACGTCCACCCCAAAACATTTCCAAAACTTGTGGAAAGCATGTCTCTTAGGATTGCAGCAGTCACCGTAGCGACAGGACGCCCTACGTCATGACTGTTTGTTCCTCACACTATGGTGTCTGTTGACTTCTTTTCAAGGTATTTTTGAAAAGAAGTCAATTTTGTATTTACGCTGTTTAATTGGCTATTACGTATATCGGCATAAAGCTTTCTGATTTACGGCTAACATGAACTCTTTTGTCTTTGATTTTTATCTTATTTATTCCATAATCTGATGTTCAACCAATTCAGTCTACAGTCTTCCCGTAACTTCTTAACAGAAGGTTTGGAAGGTTATGGATCCGTAGATAGAATCTACTGTATAACATCCTCGTGCATAGACTTATTGCGTTAAATTGCGGGTAAACAAATGTTTCAGTTTGGTATGCAACAATATCTCACTCAAATATTCCATGCTTAGCAGATAGCAGGTAATTCTTCCCTCTTGAGCCTTTTATAACCAATAATCCTTTCAGTCAGAGCCTGTGTAGCTCAGTGGATGTGGCGTTTGCATACCACGGCGCTTGGCCGCACGAAGGAAGACTTGGTTTCGAGTCTAGTCGGCGACTAGAGGAAATTTTTCTGAGCCTTTTTTCGACCGGTTCCCGAGTTAGTCGATCTCTAGCACGGGCAAGCGGGTTTTTCCTCCCGTAAACTCAAGAAAATCGACCGTAGAACCCACATTATTTCAGACATTAAATATATTGTGTTAGGGTTAGGGACCACGAGATGGGGGCACATTTGAGCCGTCTCTCTTCACTATGTACCGCTTAATTAGTGATAGCCTTGGGCCATCTATCTCTGATTAGTACCAGTGGAGATTGAACTGCCCCACTCAGTCTCCATAAGTTAGATAGGGCTAAATGGCCTCGCCTACTCCCCGTATACGGGAATTAAAAAGGCGTTAGCTGATAATCCTTTCAGTATCATCTCTCGCATCGAAATCTTCGTTTATACCTGTTCACGGCTTCTTTCCCAAACCGGGCGCTCTCATAATTATTTTCAATGGATTCTGTGTATCCTTATGCCAATATCATGTACATCATGTCTACACTTCATATCTATTTTCTCTGATTTGGATTATTGATTCTGGTTTCATAATACACACACACATATTCTAACTCGCCATTCTAAATTAGTTTGTTGGCGTAAGCACCTTTTCATTCTACCTTAAATTCTCGTTCTTGTTCGAAAAATAAACGTTTTTCCTGAACAGTAATAACAAGACAATATGCAATTATAGTAAACCTCATTTGAAATTCCATAACGTTTTTATGACAATCCCACCTACAAAAGACTTAATCCCACAACAAATTATAGTACAATTGATTACGGAAGCAACTTTCGGTGGCCTTATATAATCCGAAAAATATGCTCTTTTCAAAAGACTAAGGGTTTTCTAGCTAACTGAGACATACAGTAGGTAGGATGACAGTTTCACGCTTTGCGATAACGATCTACCACCTACAGACATTCACAAACATTCTTACCACAGTGGGATCCTAATCCCCAGTCTGTCTTCGAAGAGACAGAAAGTACTATTCATTCGACCAACTGGAATAATAATTTAAATATTCAATGCGTGTTTCGTGTAACGTACTTGAAGTCATTCTGAATCACGAGAAAATATAAATAAAAAAAATACATGAAAAATTCTTCAAGCAATAGAAAACAGAAAGTCTTTTTTGACAATAGAAATAAAATAACAATAAAATGCTAATTATGAATTCACAATTCGTTCAGCTCAACTCATCTTCCTTTGCGTATTAGTCTCAGTAACTTAGAATCTCGGAATGCCCAATAGGAGTTAATTCTTGCGTGTGTTCTTCTGTCCGGAATGAAAATATCTACTAGGAAAAAAAACCTTCCACCTTCGTATGATATCGGCCAATTCACCTTCGACTGAAAATCCCAGATGAAGGTTTTTTACCTCTACTAGATAGGATTCAAAGTAAGGTTCTGTGGAACCTAGGGCATATCGTCCTTATCGACTGAGCCACGGCAGCTCTTTCAATTCGGTTTATTTATCACTATATTTATCGATTGGAGCAGGAGGCTATTGAAATATTTCTTCGTAGTACTCTATTTTATTGGATTTAATGTACTGGACAAAATTCTATTGATTTTTTAACATTATTGGAATCTTCTTTCCATAAAATTTAAAGATTGACTGCTATTGGTAATGCTGGAATATTGCCAATTTCCTTTTAAAGATGAAATCAAACCACCACATCGATATATTGAAGAAAATTAGAACCCTAGATTAAAAAGAATCATAATAAATTCATTAAAATAGGAAATCTAAGAGTGATTTTTTTCCCTTTCGGAACACACTTGACGTGAGATCTACTTGATTAAACAGTTTTTTTCTTTGCAAAAGAGGCGATAGCCATTTTTTTTTAATCTGTAATGCATAGCGGTTCACTTTTTTATAGAGAAATATAATGCTTTCTGACGTATATATCTTCATACGTAAATTCAATTTACTGTCGCAATTTTGTTTGTTATTGTGCATAGAAGTCCAGTTGGAGCATAAAAGATTGTGCCCTTAATGGAAATAATGAAACGTTTGGTCTAATTCCCCAGTGGACCTTGAAACTATCAAAAATACACAAGAATGGGTTCTGATTGTCACAAGCGGTATCCATTGCAGCTCGTTAATTATAACGGTGATCGATTCATTTATTAACACAGTGCTTCAAGAATGATCAGACTTCGTAATGACATTTACGCACTTCACCTCCTATCAGGACGTTTTCCTTCTGTTCAAAAAGGGAATGGAATATCGCTTTAAGTGGCGACCTGTGTGTGTATACGTGCTTATCCTGTCGTATGTTGTTAATCCTGTGGCATTCTCTTGATCACTATATCACTATAATTATACCTTTAGGCATTATCATTACGTTTGGATCATATATTTCCACATTCAGTTCCTCGCTTGTGAGCATTTCCTTTAAATATTTTAATTTTGTTTACATATATCGCAGTATTTTTTCAATGAGCTTTTAGTGAATGATTTTGCTATCGAGATAGGCACTTTCCCTATGCATTATAAACAAGTTATCTTTATTACAATTCCACCGCTAGAGGTCATTTCAAGATAAGATAATCGTGCTTTAAATACAGAACGTGGATTTTTTTTCAAGCTCCTTTAGGCTTTCGGTGAGTAAAGTCGAAGAGTGTGAAAATCATCTGCAAATGTCAATTTTTCATATTTCGTCCTATTCACAAAAAGTTGTAAGTGTATAGTATCGTAGGTGGGCAAGGAGACTCTATAACCCTAGAAATTGAAACGTACGTTTTCGAAATTTCTGAAGCTAAATCAGATGTTTTAAGGATACTTGTGACATAAAGACTGAAAAATATAAGCACGTAAACACACGAAAAACGAATGCAAGAACATCAATCCTCCATTCATCACAACAAACCTGAAAAATCTGGATTGGCTCAGCACGGGATTGAAACTAACCACAACATCCTTTGGTTAAACACTCGCCTCTTACATAGATCCCGTTATAAATTTGAACGGTTATTCAAAGAAAGCGTAGAGGCCTTACTCCATCGTCCTAACCTGAATCGGAATGACTGTATATCTATATCAAAAATCTGGGAAAGTCTAATCAGGATAACTCATTAATTCATATTAATTTTATGTTATTTAATATTATTAATTAATATCTTTATTTCAATCATGTCTCTGCTTAAAAATATTCCCTTTAATACTTAGTGATATAACATCACGCGGCTTGATCTATTTTTAAATGATCTATTGTTAGTATTCCACCTTGTATATATATATATATTTTTTTTTTTTTACAAAACTATTCTTGTAGTGCCACTGAAGATGGTCTGCGATTTCCAGACCGAAATATTTGGCTAATTAAATATTTTTCTTGTGTTTACATGCTTGTATTATTGAAGCTAAATCAATCTTCTCATTGAAAGTCGGTGTTCTCACACATAACGACAAAATCGTCTACTACTACTTGTAATTTATCCGTGGCTATAGTAGAATTCGAGCCACCATAGCTCAGTCAGTATAGACGAAGCCCTTTGGTCGGAAAGACATGGGTTCGATTCCCGTCCATGACGTGAAGAACCTTTATCTTGTCACTTTCGACTAAAGGTGAGTTAGGCGATCTCATACGGAGGGAGGAAGTTTTTTCACCCGGAAACGCAGGTTTTTCGTCCCCCAGAACAGGCAAACCGGTCCGTGAACATATGCATCTACAGATATAGGACACACCGGGAGGCATGCGGCTGAGCGCCTTATCCCCGAGTTACGGTTGCGGTTTCAAATCGTAATAGGCCATGCCTAATACGAACGTAACGGGCCACTTAGGCCTAATATACGTAAGAGGAGGAGGAGGATAGTAGAATTCAGACCTAGTGCTGGTTTGTCGTGAAGCGGAGACGTTACTAAATAGATAAACAAAGTGGGCAAAGACAGTCGATGGTAATAGAAATTGTAGATCTTCCCTTGTTCAAAGGTCAGCAGAATATTCACGAGAGATTTAACTTTCCTCGGCGACCTCATTGAATGGTCCGGTTATTATTTATATGCTTCATATAATTAATTACCGTTTTATTAAATTAAATATGTTACAGTAAATCCTAATATCTGAGTAGTTAAGATTCTGAGCAATTACTATTCAAGAATCCGGTATTTTGTCGCCAATATACTCAGGTTCTGAAGCTTTTAGACGTCTAAATCATGACTTCAGATTCCAGACATTAAAATAACTTAAAACACTCAAGCGAGACCATGCTTTCTACTATCATTTATCCCACGACAAGGCGGAACGTTTGTATAAATGTCCTACCTTGAAGTATTTGCATGTCTATCAAACAATACTGAGGTATATCAAGGGATTTCAATCGTCTCCAACGAAAGGTTATTTTTTGTCAATCCCACCCACGAAAGTTTTGACAAGTTATTCTATATTTAGTACCGTGGATGTATTTATCTATTTAGTACCGTGGATGTATTTATCTAACTCTTATTCATTACTAATGTATGCTGCTTGGAAAGAAGTCAACGGACATCCCCATGAGTAAGGTGCATCGTGCCATGTAATGACTCAGGTGTTCGTAACCGGCATAAATTGGAGGATATGATGGAGAGAGAGAGAGAGAGAGAGAGAGCTGACGGAGTTTGAAAGGGCCTTGTGATAGGATGCCATGATGCAAGCCTATCTGTTGGGATAACTGTTGACAAATTAGGTCATTTCAGATCAGCAATCGGTGATACTATAATTTGATGGAAGCGCAAGGAGTCAACTGCAAGTGAACGCCACTCATCGAACTTGACCGTATGTTGCTACGAAGGATAATATGCAAAAACTGCCATTCGTTGGCTGACACGTTGAATGCGGAATTGCAGACATCGACTGGAACATGAACCTGCACAAAAACATTAAGAACCGAGGCTTACAACATGGCGTTTCAGCAAGACAGTGCGCCGTGTCATAAGGCTGCTGCTGTAACAGCGTGGTTTGTGGACATGAACGTCATCACAACACTCCACAGAGGCTTGATCTCAATTGAACATGTATGTGTTGAATGAATTGGAGCATAGGGTGAGGTCAAGGGACGTGCGCCCAACAATAGTCCAGGATCTCATCACATCCTATCGGAATAATCGTTCCAAAATTCCCGTTAATCATACTCTGCTGCTGTTATCGTAGCGAATGGATGCCCTACATCTTATTTACATCTCGTCATCTCATATAAACACTTTAAATCTGTTTATGATCTATACTAATATACTAATACAGTTTACAGATATATTAACATAATCGCCATACATGTGAAACTACATAGTGAAAGAAAATGAAATCATTATATGAACCTTTGAGTAATCGAAATTTTCACAAATCAGGGCACAAACTGTTTGTAAAATCTATTTAGTTGGACTTTTGGCCGAAGACATCAAAGCTATGAAGAGTGATATACTCTGTGAATGTTTTCTGGTCAGTTTGCTTGTTTTTTATGTTAATCATACTTTACTAAACATTACTAATATATTTTGTTTTGCTATTTTATTTATTTATTTTGGTAGAGCATGATAACCATTTTGTTGACACTGTAGACAGTAAGTTTCTCAATTTCGCCTTCCATTGTTGGTAAACAGTATAATATCAGGTACAAAAAAGCAGGTTACTGTGATGGTGTTTGATTTTTCATGATCGATACAGGGAAATGTACTCCTCAGCAGCAAGGTGTCAGGAAGTGAGGGTTAGTAGGATTAGAATTTGTGTTTATGAACGTCATATAATTGAAAAACTTAGCATATAAAGAGAGAAACGGGGTAAAGTTTAGCATAAATATTCTCCGGAATAAGCAGTAAAATGAATATTTGATTTGAACAAATACATTGCTTAAACTAGTTAAGCTGCACTGTTTTGGGTGGGGTTTGGCGGAGAGAGATCCAAACATGGAACTATTTAAAGATGCTTCAGGTATTGAAGAAATAGCATGGTGTTATCAACCGAGCGACGAAGTCACCTACAACCTGAATATATTCACAAATACCTATGGTGAGATTCTGGCTTACGACTTGATGGGTTGAAAGCGGAAGACCAATTCGCTCTGTCAACCAGGTCACAGCAACAACACCTTAATTTGTGTGTGTGTGTGTGTGTGTGTGTGTGTGTGTGTGTGTGTGCGCGCGCGCGCATTTAAATTGCTATTGCTGATTTGAATTTAACAAAAAAACTCAGTTTTACCCGACACCAGGTGTCAGTTTCTTCCCACTTCATTTTCTGATCCATTCGTAAAGATTCGTGAAACCCTTTTCCAGTCAACTTGAAACCTTTTCAAAATGATCAAGTTCTCAATTTTAGAACTAACAATCGGATTATTGCTTCTCACTATAGAAATCAGAACTACTTCAATGCATGAGTTTTTCAAATATTTCTGCATTCATTTATTAATGCAGAATGTTTTTTACAGTTCTTTTGCAAAAGCAATCTTTTTTTTTTTTTTTTTTTGATTCAGTTCTGTACATCAGAGTTTTGTCGTAGCACCGATCATTTTTCTCTTGTTGCACTACACCAAACTAGCGGACAATTTTTCACAGGTGGGCCACTTACTCAATAGCAACGCGGGCGGCCACACACATAAACGTCATGAAGTCATTTCAATCGTTATTTCGGGCTAATTAAACTAATTAAAGGTAAATTGAGTCAAAGACTTCTATTATTCTGTACAAAATATTCAAAAATGTAGGTTACTCTCATAATTTTACCTATATGGAAACTGAAAAGCTATACGACTAAATGGAGAAATTATAAGTCAGTTGTTTAAAAAAAAAAAAAAAAAAAACACCCCTATCAACGTGTTGCAAGTGAACGCTTCTTTTTAGAACTAATCTATACGATTGACATGCGAAACAGCTTTCGAAAGAGAGACCTCTTTGTTTATGCCGTAGAGAGCTGCGGTTTCCTCCCCCCCCCACCACCACCACTGGGTGGAAACCGTGGGAGGAAAGTGTTCAATACTACAGACGAGTAGAAATTTTGCCATTTACCTGGTAAACCCATAACTGCCAAACTTAGTGAACACAGTGTATGTAGCACGAGCATGAAACAATGCCATCTCCAAACAGCACAGATGTCCGAAATATAATAAAATTGGAATGCTACTAGAATTATAATTAGAATTTCTCACAGCTTTCACAAAGAATTTTTGATTACCATAATTTTCTGAGTGCCTATGTAGCATATTCCTATGACGCCATCCGATCCCAATACGTGTGTGAAATGACGAGCAATCAGTTGGAGTTGTAGGCATCTGTTCACTTTCATAACCACTTATCTACCGTTAGTATTCGCAGCGCAGTCGTGAGAATGACATTATTCGCTGTAGAGACGCGTGTTCGAATCCAGTGCAGGAAATTGGTACAATTGTAAGACTTTAAAACTGAATCACAGTTAGACGGGTTCGTACGGGGTATAAAAGCTTCCTCCTCCAAAAAAACACACAAACCAGGTAGAGAACACGTAATTAACAAATAATGTACACTGTTGTGATAGCCTGAAATTTGTATTCTAGGCTAATGGTGTCTGAGGCTAAAAACTAAGCTCTGGACACCATTAGCCTAGAATACAAACTGGCGTCAAGATTCACAGATTCCTCGTGATAACCATTAATATCCTACCGTTATTCTTTAAGCCTAAACATGATAAGTGATTTAAAGAATCGGATCTAAGAGGTAGTCGTGCCTTGGTAAGAAAAAGAGTTCTGTTGGTACTTTTGATCTGAAGGGAAACGCTTCTTTAGTAATTTTTGTACATTATTTATGATAAAAGCCCCCCCCCCCCCAAAAAAAAAATTGAAAAGCCATCACTAAATATATCGTTTTTAAATTTATATGTACTTATGAATTCCTAAAGGTATTCGACAATTAACTAAACAAATATTCTGTTTGAATGACAAATACACAAACATCAGAGACGTTTTTTAAAAAAATTCCCTCCAAAGTGACCTGTTTCTCGTTTTGTAACATATAAAGATTCGCAAATATTTTTTCTTGCAAATCAGTTTCCCTTATCACTTAGTTCGCTTACGTTTAACGAATGTGATCGCCGAGTTTAAATGAAATTCTGCTGTCTTGTAATTATCGAAAATGAAAGCAAAACTTCGTATTGCAAACAGAGTGCTAAACTACTGCCGAGAAGGCCGTCAGGGGGTATTAACGTCACCTGTTAATTTAATTATAATGATAGAATTTTCGTGTCGTTTAAAGAGCGGTCTGCATAAACACTTTCGTAATATTGGAAGTTCGGCAGAGCCTCTTTAATACCCATCATTAAGTCGTGTTTTACTCAGTCCGGCTCCTTCCGTTGTCTTCCTCATCTGAGCTGCAGGTGGCTGTAAGTATCTGAAGAGCCTATGGTATTCAAAAATACTTTCAATTTTCCATTAGAATGAATTGTTTCCTCGACAGTTGCACTTCGAAGGCATTAAATATTCCTCGACTCCAACAATCAAAATAACTTTAGTTAGTTGGTTATAACAGCAGTTAGTTGCCAGCTGGTATAAGAGTTAATTGAAATAAGAAATTTCAGTCCTTCCAAAACAAAAACTTTAACTGATTAAAGTGTTTACACGGGAAAAGGGGAATAGATCACCTTTCAAGAACTTGAACGCAATTATTAAATATCTGATTAGTGTCAACACGTGAATTTGATACATACTATAAGAGTCACTACAAAACGATCCATTGCAATATGTGAAAAACTATTTTGTTAACATCAGGCTTAACTCCACAAATTCGCATTTCGCTGATTAATATCAGAAAATGTCAGTAAAAGAGTCATATCATAAGGCATAAGGCAATGCTGGCTAAGCTTATACTTGAACTATTAGCAAAACTCTTTCGTAACCTGAATTCCGGTTTCCTTTATGAATACCTGAGCTTTTAGCTGTTTCGTCCTGAGGACAAAACTGTCAGTTTGGGCTTCGTTTTCAACTGTTGTCGTGAAACAACAAAAAACGACTCATTAGTTTAATTACAGTTCCAACCAACTTTTCCTCAATACGTTGATATATGGGCGTTCCTGTTTTATCTGCCAGTTGCTGATCCTCCAGGGACGTCACTACGCACTGATTCCCGTGGCACACCTAGGGTAGCGAAGAGAATACTCGCACATGATACTGGTTATTTACATAAGGGCTCCAGGCGAAAGTGTCAGGAAGTTATCAGCCATAATGGGGTCCCCAGTGGATCTTTACCTGTACAAAGAGTGCAGTGATTCTACCCCTTCATTCTCAACGACATGGATTTTGTGATCTAGCTAATGCACGCTGAAAGATAAGCCCTCAAATTTTAATTCATATTATATGAGCCTATCCTGCACTCCATCATTAAGCGCTCGCCGATCGTTACGATGGCACGCGATCTTAACGGTCGATAGCTGGGGAAGAATTGGATTCCAAAGAAAACACGACAAAATAAAAATACACTGATTTTCAGGTGTCTATTGTCCGCAGAGCGTTAGGCTGGGTTAATGGACAAGTAACGTTATCATCTGGCAAGATTGTTCTGTTACACACGACATGAAGCATTCGGACAGCATCCACCTGTTGAAGTGAAAGGAGGGCGACTATTGTTGATGCACTGCTGACACGAGACAGTTCATAAATTATATAGAAACGCTACAGGCTTCGCTACTTAATCACCTGAATAGCATAACAGTGAGTGAACTCTAGACGATTGCTTAGTGTTAATGGTTGCGAATAAACTTTACTTGCACTGATTTTGTGATGATGTGATCTTACAGAACCTATCGGTACATAAAAGTTCATTTTATTCCCAGAAAATATTCCTATTGAATTCTTCTTTGGTTACTATCTTGCGTAAATCAGCACGATTGTAATATCCCTGCATAAAAATTATTTTTTCGCAAACAGTTTTAAAATGTTACTAAAGATGTTCGTCCATAAGCTGATATTTCTAAAATGGATAAACTGTAATTTTTCCGTACTTTACCTTGAACACGCTGTTCTTTTTTGACACTGAACTGTCTGCATTTGTTTTAGGTATGTTTTAAAATATAAAATACTTTAAGATGGTGTCTTTAAAAATATATCTAAAACAGATTTGTATTTTAAAGTGAGCATTTAAAATATATATTTTTTTAAAAAAAAAAAGTATCACCTTAAAGAAATCTATTTTTTAAAGGTATCCTTTTCGTTCAAACCAACAGATCGCGTAGCTGATTGGAATGCATTTCTGTCAAACAGACGCATTATTCAATCCAAGTGAATGCATCTGTTTGAATTTCGTATCCCTTTGGTATCCTGTAATTTTTCTAATGGTCGATAAGAAAAAAAAATTATCTTACTTTGTGATTATATATTATATGGAAATAAAAAAGGTTTCAGCTTAACCTTAACAAAATGACCAATTTATTCTACCTCAAGTGTTGCTCTCACACAGTTCCTGTGAACCATGGGTTTTACAATCTCTTGTGCAGGATTACAGAAGGGACAATGTTTAAAGAAAGGGTGATACTCAAGAGTAGTTTAAAGTTTACTACAGTTTTCAAAATACACAGTAATTTTAGAAAATTTAGAAATTCTAGCTAACGATGGAAAGACAAAGAGAAACTACCGACAAACAGCTGCATCAAAATTATTTTCTTAAGAGTTGAAGAGAATTTTACTAAAATTGGATGCAAAAAAAAACTAATTTGACATTGATAAATCGTAGAACGGAAAGCATGAAGGCAGAAGAAACCTTGAGGAGTCAAAGTCGCCTTCAATCAAAATAAAGGAATAACAAAGTGGAGTGGATCAAAGAGCATCTAAGAAGATGCTCTTTGATCCTACAGCCCTCTCTTTTGGTAACGTCATCTGTGACAGATAATGAATAAAATTCACAACTAACTCTGGAGTAAGCGATGAAAAGTAAAGAAAAGACTTTATAATTAGAAAATTGAACAAGTTCTAACACCTTAATCATAGCAAGATGAATCATTGAGCAACCATTCTAAATTTTCACCAAGGCTATTAACTAATCGTGGGATTGAGTGTGGTGTTAACAAACTCATTAAATTATGAAAGCCAACTTGGAAATTGTGGAAATAATAACAATCCCTATGATTGTGATACTGATGCATGCAATCTTCCTTAATTTCCTGCTGAAAATATCTTTTTACGGTGTTATTATTATTATTATTAGCATTATAAGCATATTCAAAATTTGTGATCTTTTTGAATGTTTTTATGGATTGCTTACTCTCTTAACAGCGAATGTAATAACAGTTTTTTTTTTTTTGGCTTAATGTTCATTGCGATAAGTGAAGTCGTGAAGAATGTAAAATGCCTGCTCATCTAAGAAGCTAGTGCAGTCTCTAAGAAGCAAAGTTTGGCTTCTTAAAGAAAATTGCTGCTAATGATAGGGTACTTAATCCTATCGTCATTGCCAGCTATATGAACTGCGTTAGTTCCCTCTGTCTTGAAAAACCGGAGTTTCCGTGAGGAAAAAAAAAATCCTTCCACTTCCGTATGAGACAGATTAAGACGATATCCAGGTCTTATCGGCATTGTTGATATCGCTGATACCGACTGTGCCACAGAGGGTATATCTTTATATCTAGAATTCACATGGCCAACAGAGATGTTTCTCTCATCATTCGTATACAGAATCACCATGATCTTACGTTATTTGTCTATTGATTTGTGCATGAAAAAATTCTCTACTTTCGGCAGATGGAAATGATAGTTTCATCTGATTGCATGAATATAAAAGATATGCATTATATTTAACTGTGGAAGAAATATGGACTAAACGAACATTCTTTAGGGATGGGCCATATCAGCGGTTTTGAAAAAAGTGCAGTCATTCATATTAATCAATGTATCTAACTGAAGCTTTAATATATCATTCTAATGTAAGGTAATGATTTCGTTCGCACCGGTAAAGTTTAGTCAGTACTTTAACTAAGTTCATGTTTGATCGCTCAGTTTAAGCATCGACACAAGCTCTTCTGTTTTTCCAGTCGCACTCCTGTGGGGGTGGGAAGAATAAGAGAGAGAGATCTAAAAACCGTTATCATCTATAATAAAAGATGGCAGGGTTAGTTGAATTATGAGTTCCCAGTTAACTATCTCAGCCTCTTTCTTACTTAACTTTGGTTAATGCACGAAATGTCTTTCTTAATTTCCACTTCGCAATTAACCGCTACTCCCAACTGCAAGAAAATTTGTTTTCTCTGTAGGTTCCACACGCGTTAACTGTAACTGGATTATTTAAGATTCGCATGATACATGTTCTTAGTTCTGAATTTTTGCGAGCTTAAACGCAATTCGAAGAACAAAGTTATCTACAGTGGTTCTTAAATTGTTCCAAAAAAAAAAAAAAAAATTTCACTAAAAATCATCATCATCATCATACGTATCAAGGATTTAGGCCTAGTATGGCCTGTTCCGGCCTTAGAAGTCATCGTTGAATCGTTTAAGAGGACGTCCTGGTTTTCTTTTTCCTAATGGCTTGTACTTTAAGGCTTGTTTTGGTAATCTTTCTGTTTTCATTCTTTGAACGTGTTCCATCCATCTATGTTTATATTTTTTAATTTTTTCAATTACTGGTTCTTGGTTTAATTCTTTCATAATATCTTCGTTTCTTTGGTGATCAAATAGGGTATACTTTGCAATTTTTCTCATAAACTTCATTTCTGCTGTTGTTACTCTTTGTTTGTCTTTTTGTTTTATTGTCCAGATTTCGCTTCCATACATTAAGACCGGTAGGGCTAATGTATTGTATACTTTTAGCCTGGTTTGTTTTTGAACTAGGTTTGGTTTAAATATAGAGTTAATTACACCTGCTATTTTTAGATATCTTGCAATTTTTATGTTTATATTTTTTTCTTTTTCATAAGTGATCATACATCCTAGGTAGTTAAATGAATTCACCTGTTCTAAGATCTTGTTATCTAATACTATTTTAGTTCTTGCTGGATCTTGTCCTTTAAAGGCCATAGTTTTTGATTTTTCCGTTGATATTATCATACCATAATCTTTGGATATCTCATTTAGATTTAAAATAGCTTTCTGTAAGTTATCTTCAGAATTTGTAATTATTATTTGGTCGTCTGCAAAGAGGAGATTGTTTAAGTTAACTGTAGATGAAAGTTTAATTCCTTGATGTAAATTTTTACTCCATTTTATTATTATTTCATTTAAGTAGATATTAAAAAGAGTTGCTGAGAGGGGACATCCCTGTCGGACCCCTTGGTTTATCTCTCTTGTATATGATAGCTCATGATTTAATCTTATTTGTATTTGATTATTTTCATATATACTTGTGACAGCTTTTAGTATATTATTTGGTATGTGGCTTTCTTTTAATATGATAAATAATATGTTTCTTTTAACTTTGTCAAATGCTTTTTCAAAGTCAATAAATGCAATATGTGTTTCTAAATTATATTCTCTTCTTTTCTCTATTATTAATTTTAGGCAGAAGGCTGGGTCTATACATGATCGTCCTTTTCTAAATCAATTTTGTACCTCTAGAATAAAGTTTTCGAAATATTTCATTAGTTTGTTATTTAAGATTCTGCTGTATATTTTGCTGTATGAATTTAGTATACTGATACCTCTATAGTTTTTAGGGTCATCTCTATTACCTTTCTTAAAGATAGGAATCACAATTTCTTTTTTCCATTCTATTGGGGGGATACCAGTTGAGTAAATTTTATTTAAAAATAATAAGAATCTTCCTTTGAATCTTGTTCCTGCGTATTTATATAGTTCTGAACCTAGCTTATCGTCTCCAGGTGATTTTCCGTTTCTTGTTTCTTTCAGGCTGATTTCTAATTCTTCTTCTTCAGTTATTTCCTTTTCATTTTCGTTAATTGTTTGCCAGTTGTCTTTTTTAAAATATTTGTCTGTCCACAGTTCTATGTAGTAATTTAGAAATTCTTCTAATTTCAATTCAATGTTTAATTTTATGTTTTCTTTGGTATCTGCATTTAGGTGTTTCAAAATCTTATATAGAATGGGTCTTATTTTATATAAATCATGTTCTAAATTAGAAACAAATTTATTCCATGATTCTCTATGTCTTTTTCTGACTTCTCTTTTAGCTATGGCTCTTATTCTTTTATATTCTATTTCATCTTCTAATCTTTTACTGCTTAACCATTTGTGATAGGCTTCTTTTTTCCTTTTGATTATTTCTTTGATTGTATCATCCCAGATCTTCAGTTTTTTTCTTTTATTGAATTTTTTAGTCTTTCCTAAGCTTTCATTTGCTGCTGCATTTAGTATCGTTTTTATATTAAGCCATTCTATTTCTATTTCTTCATTTTGTTTTATTTTATCTAGATACTGGTTAATTCTTTGTTCATATAGCCATTGTACATTTGTGTCATTCAATAGTCTAGTTTTATAAACAAATGTTTCAATTTTTCTTTCTGTTCTTGTTACTTGTAGCCATTTAGGTGGTAATCTTAATTTTATTTTAACAAGGAAGTGGTCACTACTTATTTCATATCCTCTGTGAACTCTAACATCTAGTGAAAATTTTGATGTCTTTTCATTTAATATGAAGTAATCTAATATTGATTTCTATCCTCTTGCTGCCCAAGTATATTTATGTATGTCTTTATGTTTATAGAAGGAATTCATTATTTTTAGGTTATTATAAACTACAAAGTCAATCAATTTTTTACCATTTCTGTTTAGAGTGTGTTCTCCATGTATTCCTATATTATTATTAATTTTCGTGTTTCCAATTCTTGCATTTAAGTCTCCTGCTAAAATTATGTAATCATTTTTATTTATTTTATTATATATGTTTTGTAGCTGATTATAAAAATCAATATTATCATGTTCTCTTCCTTCTTCTGGGGAATATAAACCAATTATTGTTAAATAGCCTCTATCTATTTTTATTCTAGCTTCTATTATTTTTTCATTCCATAATTTATAATGTTTTAACTATTTTGAAAGGGAGTTATGAATCCAAATCATGACTCCTGCTTGTTCTCTTTGGTCTCTGTCGACTCCACTGTATATCACATTAAAATTTTCAGTTCTCATAGTTCCTTTTAATTTCTTTTTTGTTTCAGTGATTACTGCTATTTTAAAATTTCTTTCATTTAATAACTGGTCTAATTCTATTTCTATATATGCTATTCCTCTTACATTCCAGTTTGCTATGTGTATTATATTTTGTCGTTTCCATTTTCGTTTTCCCTTTTCCATTCCAGGGTTGTTTCCCATAGATTCAATCCGATTATCTTTTTCTGTCAGCTTACATGTATGGTTATTTTCTCCATGTCAGGGGACTAGCCTGACGACGGAATAGTTCAGTGGTAGGGCTGCTACCTTAAGGCTTCTGAACTCGCCTTCTTCCGAATTTAAACCCATAGGAGGAATGGGGTATATTGAAGGGGAAAGGGTAGATTATAGAAGAAATATAGTAAGTTTATAGAGAGGACATAGTTGTAAGGCCAGAAATGAAAAGACCCCATGGCCCTCGAGTACTCTAATAGTACAAGGGTCATAAAGTAAGAAGAGTTGGCTGATAAGGCCTTATAGGAAAGATTAAAGTAAGTGGGTCTTCCTCAAAGTAGAAGAGGGAGAGAATAGATCCAGCTAGGGGTCCATGGGAGTGCCGCTTCCCTTACAGTCAAGATGATTGCCCCTCATGGCCCTGTTGGTCCACGAGTCCTTATTCAGTATATTCGGACCACCCCACCATATATATATATATATATATATATATATATATATACATACACACGCACGCGCATGTACACACACACACATGGTGGGCTCCCCTATCCGCCACCCAGGGGACGCGCTCTCTAGGGGTTACAGGGTCCCCTGAGAGTTCACTAAAAATATTTAATTTATATCCATTTTGAATTTCAAAAAGAGAAATCTTCCGTCTTAATGCATCGACGAAACTTTTTTCGCTATGAGAACAATTCTTGTTTATAGACCAAAATTACATAAAAGGAAATGCTGCTCTGGAGACCAAACACAGTTTTATGAGACCATAAGTTACTAAAGCAGCGTGTCAAACCTGGCGATAAAAATCAACTAACACGTTTTCTTTCTTTGTTTGTTTATTTGTTCTTAGCACAACACTAATAAATTTCTAAAAACGGGGAAAGTTTGACAAATCTGTATGGTACAGTCGTATTTTCCGATGACCTGTCGATAGAAAAAAAACATCTCCAGTCATCTTATTAGCCTCATAAACAAAATTTGTTTGTCGATAAGTTGTTGTTGCTAATATTTATCCATATTAAAATACGAATATATACGTCATTAGATGTATCAGCTATACACAAATTACCATAATTATTTTTGTAAAAAGTTCTGTTTTCAATCAGTCATACTTAGATTGAGTTAGATTACTTTGAATCATAGCCAAAGGAACTAATTCTAGGAAACTAATGTTTCCTAGAAATCATATCTGTTATTGCAAGTTTATTACCATTTGTTTTCGTATTTTAATTACTCATAGTTTTGAAAATCTCCTATAAAGGTTTGGGTCATTTTATGGGATTCGATTGCTCATACTTAGGCAATGAATTCTTGAGTTTGTAGCTATAAAATATGTCTTAAGGTTCGTCGTAGAAGAT